>NC_143411.1:12272500-12580000 GCF_059467195.1 Physcomitrium patens
GCTAGTACACTATCTGATAAAAAGAATGGCTAAGTTGGAAGGGCATTTCTAGGGCTGGGCCCGTGGGAGATGCTTCTCATACAAAGGAAGAACATGAGCTTTGCAAAACTTTGTTAGTAGGTCAACCATAAATGCTTTTAGACTCTTGAATATCATATTTTGGACCTGGTGGCTTCTAGAGGCTAAAATTCA
Organism: Physcomitrium patens; assembly: GCF_059467195.1. Taxonomy (NCBI): domain Eukaryota; kingdom Viridiplantae; phylum Streptophyta; class Bryopsida; order Funariales; family Funariaceae; genus Physcomitrium; species Physcomitrium patens. Next base: position 12,272,693 of record NC_143411.1, read on the forward strand.
TGCAACAAGATAGTGACCTAATAAAGTGCAATTTTTTAAAAAAAATAATAAAAATAATGTTTGACCATTTGGATTATTTGTTTATTCCTCTAAAGTTTACATCACAGTTACATACAAAAATATTATCATGAGCTGTACTTGTGTGATGAATGACATGTTTCCAATGCTTAGAAGTCAATTTTTAGTTAAACATACATCCACCTCATACCAATCCACCAAACAAAATGGTTCACATCTCTACTTGTGTGCCCATTTGATGACGTAGCTTAGGAATCATGGGCACTGCAGGAATTGAAAGTGGATTGAATACTTTGGAAGGGTGAGTGTTTCACTACTATAGTTTTTAATATATTATATTGATTTTTTATTTTTCATTTTTTCATTTCATATGTTATCAAAGCTGGCACACCTTCCAAATGTTGTACTCTTACAAGATACTTTTTGGCAAGTCATTGGGAACTTTTAACTTATTGAAGATGGTGAAGATTGTACTCCAAACTGCAAGGGCAATAATCCATTGCAAATGTAGACAGTATATATTGCAAAGAATTTCACAAGTCCAAATCATTATGTTCCAGCATAATCATTGAATGGAAAAAGAAATTTCCAATTTCAAACATAAAATAAAAATAAACCAAAGAAAATATAAATTTTAATGAGCAAAGAATTGATAAATATAGTAATATAGTAAAGAAATATTCTAATTGAAAAGACATGTCTCAGGTTGTGATGTTACGAGTGCTCCCAACTCTAGATGAAAGCAAACCCTAAAATGGTGGAACAAAGAATTTCTTCTTTTCCTTGAAGAGACGTTTTTGGCTCACAAAAAAGATGGACTTTGTCACTATACCTACCCACTTTGGGTTGCCTTGTGCAAAGGTGTGGTTTATGTTGAAACATAAAAGTTAACCAGAAAATGATCGCTGTTCTACAGAAATCAATAAAGAATAAATGAAGTAGAAGGTGCTCCTAGGGAATTGATACTGTCATTTCATTGGACACCTTCTAATTCTTAGTTTAACAACTTTTTGGCCATATTCCAAAATCCAGCCAAAGAGCTCTCTAACTTCTATTCACGATAGCATTTTTAGTCTGCTATGACAAAGATGACAAGATGTGAGCTGGGCCTTCTCATTGATTAATGAATAAGCATATTGGCCCAAGCAAAACATATATATAATTTGTAGAATAAGTTGAACAAGATGAAAAAAACTCAATTAAGAATCTTGTAGAAAATGAAGGTGCAAGTAGGCTGGACATAGGATTGGATAGTGACGACATACCTATCATATTGCTCGACAACATTACAACCAAATTGTAGTTGATTCCAAATTCCACCACCATACATTTTTTTGGCAATACAAACACATCCAATTTGGAGTCAATAGAAGAGATTGATAGATTAGATCCCACTTGCCCTAACCTAGAATCCATAATTTGCTTCCTAACTCTACCCACCATCACAAAAAGACCCAATCCAAGAAGATGCAATTTAGATCCTTTTGTGGATTTTTCTAAATCACTAATACTAACTTTGTAGCTATATATGAATAATTTGTAAGAAATCTAGGAACAAAATCTTGAATAAACAAAGAAAAAAGAAAAAGCACATATTTGGTAAACCGAGAGTAGATGAGAATTTTAAATATTTTGCTACATTATGTTGATCAGCTTCTTTTAAAATTCTCATCTACTCTTGGTCTACCAAATCTATATGAAGAGTTGAAATAGAAAAATTTGGTAGACCGAGAGTAGATGAGAATTTTAAAAGAAGCTGATCAACATAATGTAGCAAAAGAGAGTGCTTGCAAGGCACACAACCAGGAGTTGATACACGTGAGGGCGTAGCAACAAGCTCTCTAGTATAGTAGCAAGCCTTGCAAACATAAGCTTGCACATTGCAGGACACAATGGAAGAAGGTGGTCATAGAAAAGAGCACATTGACTAACACCTTGAATCAAGCATGGAGTATAGAAAAGGGACAAAATTATGGACCTTCCTTTCAACATGCCACTTTGCTATGCATTGATTTGTTTCAATATATGTACTTGTTATGCACTAATCAATATCTTCTAGCATAGAATTTGTAGCTCATTAGGGCCATGCATTTTGTATTCGGGAGTCCATTTTAAAATTATGTCATCTCTATATAGTCTATATTTTAGTTGCCTATGATTCCAAATCCCACACAATTGCAATCCCACACAATTGCAATACATTCTAATATCATACCATGTAAAAACTATATGGCCTATGAAATCCAATGTCAAAGAGAGATCTTCAAGGAGTTGTTGGAGTATTGCTAAAAGATAGAAGATGTGTAAGCTATGGTTTGGGGATGAGTAGAAATTGAGAAATTTCGTTGCAAAAATGGTCATTTATTTACAATTGGATGTTTGAATTCTTGTTGCTTCATCTGCAAATTATTATTATTCTTCATAGGTAGCACAATGCAAGATATATTTGGACCAACATTTCATACAAAGCAATACTTTTGTGTAAATTTTTAAATTTTTTGTAATAAAAATTGTACTATGCATTATAATGTCATAGAATCTTCTTAACATTTGAAGTGATTAAAATTATAATGCAATTTATGCAAGTAATATTATTACTAAATATTTATGTCTTATCTGAATTTTTTAGAAACTAGAATTGAAATTATCTTGAAAAATAACAACAAAAAAAAGACAGTTTTGTCTACTACCAAAGACAAAAATATATAGCATTTACTTTGACAACAAAGTAAATATTTTTCTTTATAAATTATTAAAAAAACATTAAAAATTTCCCATACAATCAAACAAACATTTAAAGAAATAATCGAAGTTATATTCCTCTTTTGGAAAAGATCGACTATTTTATGAATATAGTAAAGAAGTTGATTTTTTAAGTTGACAAACCTAGTTAACTACACCTTATAAAGTATTTATTAAATATTATAAATACTTTTTAAATTCCTTGATAACAAGTTCATTCATTTTTCAATTTGCATTAAAATATATGTATATATATACACACACACACACACACACACACATATATATATATATATATATATATAAAAAGAAAAGTGGTCCATCCTGATTTTATTTTTCTTTTTGTGAGAAACGTTGAACATGTGATCTCCATATCTCTAACAGGGAATCATCCACATTGACATGGCATTGTATATTTTAACAATGATAATAATAATATAAAAATAAAAATAAAAATAATATTAATCACAATGAAAGCTAAAACAAGGTTGCAATTGAATCTTTTTCCAATTACAATATGCTTTACGGTGTAATCCCATCGACAATTTTTGTTGCTGTGGTGACTCTATTTTGAAAAGCGACGCTAAATATCATGAATAGCGTAGTTGGCATGTAAGTGATGCCCAGCTGGCACTGTAGCGCCACGTCACACAAGCATCCTGCGAACCCTGTGGGAGAGACGATGACCACGATGACGGCGACGCTGCTTTTTGGCTTCCGCGTCGTTGCCGATCATTGGAGGGCGATGCAGCTCAAGCACCCCTCACGATGAGTTTCTTTATCGACGCTCCCTGCTGGGGCTCCAGAGTGATTACCGCCGCCAGCGTCGTCGCGGTCGTCATTGTTTCCTTGCTTTTGTCAGGGCAGGCCTTCGTCATTGCACCTGGTCTAGACCGCTCCACCGTTGTTTTATTGTCGCACCAGGCAGGTTTGAAGTGGCTGTGAATTCTCCGTGGTAGTATACCTGGTGCAGAAGTGCCGGATGAGTCCTTATGAGTGAATCATGTGAACTGATGGAAGTTTATGAGATTGAGAGATGCAAGGTGTGGTGATGTTCATCCGTTTTGAACTGCTCATGTGCCAAACTGCAGGAAGCTGTGGTTATGGCTCGATTGACGCTTATGAGTTAGGTTTGAGATCATCTGTGTTTGTACAGGTGTGATCATTGTTAGTTAAGAAGGTCAGGTAGGAGTACTAGCTGAGTTCATTTGAGATTGACTCTCTTTTTCGAATGTAAGGTAGGACGATGAATGTGTATGGCTTTCAGGCAGTAGTTGCTGCATTGAGTATTAGAGTCCTTTTTTCCAGATCTAATGTGAACTCGACTACTAAAGAATGCAGTAGAGTTTCTTAGTCCTTGGTTTGTGACGCTCGAATCCTGCTCGGATTTCTCTGAGTGTGGCTTGCATAACCATTTTATTCTCCCGATTTTGCAAGATCCGTTTGCATGAAGGCTGTGATTACTGAAAGATGAACCGATGTCACAGCCGCTGCATGAAGTTTCTTGTTCTGCAAGGTGCGCTGTGATAGGAAATTTGTTCAAAGGACTTCGATCCTTTTGAGATAATGATCCAGGCCATGGAAGCGAATTTCAGTTACGCCAGCAATGGTGTTACTGATGCTTGCAGATAGAATTGGTTTCGAGCATTCAAAACATTCTTTCCAACTCGAGTCATGTTGGTGGAAAATGAATCCGACGGATGTTCTGAAGAGAACTCTAACAAAAAGTGAAGGTTCTCGGAACAAGGTGTGCTACTTGCACATATATCCTCAAAGATGCTTCTGAAAGCAAAAATGCTTCTTGCTAGGGCCGTGCTCTTTCTATTCCTCGTTGCTGTGCGAGTCACCCGGTGCAAAGCAATGACATCGGAAGGCCAAGCGTTGCTGGAATTCAAAAGAGGGTTAACTAATACGGAAGTCGTGTTGGCAACACTTGGGGATTGGAATGATCTGGACACGACGCCATGTCTTTGGACTGGAATTACTTGTAATCCGCAAGGCTTTGTTCGCACCATCAACTTAACGTCCTTGGGTCTTGAAGGCGAGATATCTCCAAGTTTGGGAAGTTTGAAATCGCTGGAGGAGCTGGTATTATCGTTTAATAGTTTCCAGGGGAGAATTCCTCCGGAGCTCGGTAACTGCACTAGCCTTGTGTTAATGTACCTCAATCAGAACCGTCTTTCTGGAACCATCCCAGCTGAACTCGGAAATCTCACGAAGCTCGGTGATGTTATGTTCGCCTTCAACGAACTGGAAGGCGACATTCCTATTTCATTTGCGGCCTGCCCAAGCCTGTTCTCATTCGACGTTGGAAGTAATCATCTTTCCGGTCGCATTCCATCCGTGCTTTTTGAGAATCCCAACCTTGTAGGCCTGTACGTCAATGACAACAATTTCACCGGAGACATCACCACAGGTGCACATCTGATTGCCTTCTCTCCTTTTCATTTTCAGAAATGAACTCGCCAAGAATTCACAAAATTGTGGTTGCTGTAGGTCCAAGAGAACTCTCTTACTTTCTCAAGTCCAGTCAACAAAATCTTGAAGTGTAGCATCTGAAGTCTCCCGCTAGGCTTGAGCGAGAGCAGTACTTACCTGTTGCGATTAAGTGCACACAATATAGGAGGAATTGTGGTGGGGAGATGGTAGATTGATCAAGTGAGCATCCTCAGCTGGCCGCTCTTCGTCGACAATTTATGAGGTGTGCAAAATGTACTTGCGCTCATAATTTTCTCCAAGGTCAGGACAGTCATGCGAGACTGGTTGGAAATTCATCTTTTAGATATATGGCGCTTAAGCATCAAGAGCATATCCTCGGTACTAGATGCATTTAGATAAAGAGTTTGTCATCCCCATCCACGCTTGATGATTGGTCTCATAGAATTCTGGTTCAGATCTTACAAGCGGCTCTTGAACATGTAACGGATCGCAAGAAGAGCATCGCAGCCGTCGCTTATGTAGAGTAACCTTCGTGAAAGGTCTTTCCGATTAGTCAAGTACCTTGCTGGTACATCTTGTAGAGAGTCGATAGACTTATCAAGCTTCACGTTGAGTTCAATCGGCGCCAAGCGTACAATGAGCATAAGCTAGAAACGACTAAATGATTATTTCCCTGAATTTGTAGCATAAATTGGTGAGACAAGTCCCGGAGCAACCCCTAATCTTGATAGGATTCGGTTGTTCCAAAGCATTCAGCCCGAAAGCTGGTACAACTGCTGGGATCTATCTCCGGAAAATTGCAGGCGGAAAGTACTGCTTTGAGTCAGTTGACCAACTCACAATTTTCTTCAATAAAACAGCAGCAAGTACCAACATCAAATATGGAGATCTAAGTTGAAATTGATTTGGTCACTTTCTTGAGCAGACTGAAGCTGACACATGTAACTAGAAGGAAGTCAATCACCATGACCAGTAGACGTTTATTTATGTCTTTCGTCCTGTGTGGTGCAGCATTGGACGCGCTATCGAAGCTGCCTGCTATTACCGATATATGGATGCAATTCAACTACTTCAGTGGCACGTTGCCCCCATCCATAGGTAACGCCACCTCGCTCAGAAGAATTCTCCTCAACAAACAGGGTAACGGGAACTCCAGTTTCGGAGGAGTGATTCCGAAGGAGGTTGGGAACCTTAGGAACCTTCAGGTATTTGACATCCGAGATAATAATTTCACTGGCGGCATTCCACCCGAGCTCGGACATTTAAGTAGCTTACAAGTCATGTATCTTTCTACAAACAAGCTAACAGGAAACATTCCCTCCGAATTTGGTCAGCTTAGAAACATGACGCTACTGCATTTGTATCAAAATGAGCTTACAGGACCGATTCCAGCAGAACTTGGAGATTGCGAGTTACTAGAGGAAGTTATTTTGTACGTGAACCGTTTAAATGGCTCAATTCCTTCCTCGCTTGGAAAGTTATCTAAGCTTAAGATATTTGAAGTCTACAACAACTCGATGTCTGGAAGCATTCCCTCGCAAATCTTCAACTGCACATCTCTACAGAGCTTTTATTTGGCACAAAATTCGTTCTCCGGCAGCATCCCACCACTTATTGGGCGCCTGACTGGGTTGCTTAGCTTGAGGATTAGCGAGAACAGATTCTCAGGGAGCATACCCGAGGAGATCACCGAACTAAGAAGCTTGGCTGAGATGGTTCTCAATTCCAACAGGTTCACAGGGACAATACCAGCAGGGTTGTCGAACATGACAGCGTTACAGGAGATTTTCCTCTTCGACAACCTCATGTCGGGACCTCTGCCACCAGGAATTGGCATGTTTATGGATAATCTCAGTGTCCTGGACATCCGCAACAATACATTCAACGGTACGCTGCCAGAAGGTCTTTGTAATTCAGGAAAACTAGAGTTCCTTGATATTCAGGACAATATGTTTGAAGGAGCCATTCCATCGTCTCTTGCAGCATGTCGCAGCCTGAGGCGCTTCCGAGCAGGGTACAACCGATTTACAAGCCTACCTGCTGGGTTTGGAAACAATACCGTGCTGGATAGGGTAGAGCTCACATGCAACCAGCTTGAGGGACCGCTGCCGCTTGGGCTGGGGGTCAATAGCAACCTCGGTTACCTGGCCCTTGGCAACAACAAGCTGTCGGGTAACCTTTCTCGCTTGATGTTCTCCAACCTGCCTAACCTCGAGAGTCTTAATTTGTCTTCTAACAATTTAACAGGTGAAATTCCAACAACGGTTTCGAGCTGCACGAAACTTTTTTCGTTAGACTTAAGCTTCAACCGTATAAGCGGAAGCATCCCGGCTTCACTAGGAAACCTTACGAAATTGTTTGAGCTTAGGTTGAAAGGCAACAAGATCAGTGGAATGAATCCTCGTATTTTCCCGGAATTTGTCAAACTGACCAGGCTTAGCCTCGCCCAAAATTCCTTCAACGGATCTATACCACTTGAAATCGGGACCGTATCGACGCTCGCCTATCTCAATTTGAGCTACGGGGGTTTCTCGGGACGAATTCCGGAAAGCATAGGGAAGCTGAACCAGCTTGAGTCACTTGACCTCTCCAATAATAATCTAACAGGCAGTATTCCTTCAGCGCTTGGGGATAGTCGCTCTCTTCTTACCGTGAACATTTCGTACAACAAATTGACAGGTTCGTTGCCTCCTTCATGGGTGAAGTTTCTACGTGAGACACCAAGCGCTTTTGTGGGAAATCCAGGTTTGTGCCTTCAATATTCCAAAGAAAATAAATGTGTGAGTTCCACCCCACTTAAAACGCGTAATAAACATGACGACCTCCAAGTGGGGCCATTGACTGCAATAATCATAGGGAGTGCTCTCTTTCTATTCGTGGTCGGACTAGTAGGGTGGCGGTATCTTCCAGGACGACGGCATGTGCCACTAGTGTGGGAGGGAACCGTGGAATTCACAAGCGCACCGGGGTGTACAATCTCTTTCGAGGAAATCATGAAGGCAACGCAAAACTTGAGCGATCACTGTATTATCGGTAAGGGCGGGCATGGGACAGTATACAAAGCGATATTAGCATCTGGCAGCTCTATTGTGGTGAAGAAGATAGTCTCTCTTGAACGGAACAAACACATTCACAAGAGCTTCTTGACGGAGATCGAAACGATTGGAAATGCCAAGCACCGCAACCTCGTGAAGCTGCTAGGATTCTGTAAGTGGGGCGAGGTGGGGCTCCTCCTGTATGACTTCGTTCCAAATGGCGACCTCCATGATGTGTTGCACAATAAAGAAAGAGGAATAATGTTGGACTGGACGACGAGGTTGCGAATTGCAGAAGGTGTAGCGCATGGTTTGTCGTATCTTCACCACGATTATGTGCCTCCTATTGTACATCGCGACATCAAAGCCAGCAATGTTTTGCTCGACGAGGATTTGGAGCCGCATATTTCAGACTTCGGAGTTGCAAAAGTGATGGCTATGAAGCCTAAAGACAAAAACACAATGTTATCCACCGCATTTGTAACGGGAACGTACGGCTACATTGCTCCTGGTAACATTCTTGTTCACTTTTTTCGCAAAATTAAATTTTTTAGTCTAAACTATTATTATTCTGCAGACAGCAGAATTAGCTTCCAATTCTAGGAAAGCTGAAACGACGAATCATCGATAAGATCTTTAATTGTAATTATTTTGATTGGTTTTCTTATACTTTAAGTGTGTTGCAGAATATGGATTTGGCACAATAGTGACACCAAAAGTGGATGTCTACTCTTACGGAGTGCTGCTGTTAGAGCTTTTAACTGGGAAGCAACCAGTTGATCCAAGTTTCGGAGATCACATGCACATAGTTGTGTGGGCTCGGGCTAAATTTCATCAGAGTGGGTCACTGCCACAGAAAAATGTTGGGATTAATGTTGGAGAAGCAATTTTTGATCCAAAGCTTCTCCGCACTACCAACAAGGACCAGAAAGAACAAATGCTTCGTGTGCTCCGGATTGCAATGCGTTGCTCCAGAGATACACCAACAGAACGACCTACAATGAGGGAAATCGTGGAAATGCTGAGATCAAGTCGAATACAGACCGCAGTCACTTCACCTTACTGTTACAGTCACTTGTAGCAGATGAACTGTGTCTTCAGTGTCTGGGGGACCAAGTCGGAGCCTTGTCAGGGCCCATCTTTCGCAACAGCGATGTTGCACTTCCCTTCACAAGCAACTTCTTCCCGAAAGTGTGGAACGCTAGCCCAATTTGATTCTATGCACGGACAACCTCAAGGGGAGTAGAAGAGACGGGCACTCGGTAACAGCCAATGAAATAGGACCACAACTATGGGAGTATTTACTGGCGACTATGAGCTTATTGACTTCATGAGATTGTCCAGATGCAACTGCATAGTTGGTGACACCTTGAGGAAGAGATGCGATGACTACAGCGCCACCTAAGTGCCTTGTTGGAAGTTAACTATGTTAATTTAAGACTTGTCACTTCAGAGGTGCAGTGGTTCCGAGGGAAATGACCTACAAACTGTGGAGCGAAGCGCATCCAAACAACAAGCTCTGGTGGTGCATTACTACATAAAGGAAACCCTTGGCTACCGACCTTCGAATTAAACTGCAGCTCTGTCGAATTGAAACTCAAGTACGTTAATGAAATTGAAGTCACTACTTAACTTTCGCTTAGTCACTAGAATTATTACAAGGTGCATTTAACGTGCACCAATGCAGATAGAGATAGTTGACAAACAACGTGTATTGAGTAGATGACTCAGTGATCTCCTTGCAAAATGAATGGAAGGCCACTTTCACATTCCAAGTGCTGAAAATAAGAGTGTTCAAATATACACATTCACAAAGAGGCACGACTACTTGTAAATGTTTATTTTTGATGGACCGAGAAAAGTGAAAATGTCATGGAAGGATCCAAAAGCCACCATATGTGATACACACACCATACTTGTGACTTGAAGTCATAGTCACTTTTTTTGCAATTGTATTACATAGGCAATAATTTTTCATAAATTATAAATCTCTATGCAATTTTAAAATTTATAAAATTATACACATATAAGACAAGAAACTAAAATAGTTAATATGCAATACAATTCACTTGTATACTACTTTACTTTTATTTCTTTGAAAAATATTTAAAATAATTTTTATTGGTGAATTGTAATATATACACTATTTAATTTGCAATAAATTGTAATGTATACATATTCATGTATATTATTTATTTTAAAATAAAATTTTATTTAATCACCTATGTGCATATAAAAAAACTAAAAAAATAAAAATGAAAATATTTTTATCTTTTATTCATTAAAATAGATAATTCTATAGAACTTTTTAAAAGATTAATATCAAACAAACATCTAATTTTTGTTTAATCATGATAAAATAAAAATATTTTGAGTTTTTTATGAAGGTAATGAAGTTTTATTCATCCAAATAAGTACTTGCTTGCATTAGATAACTTATATTAAATCATACAAATTTTAATTTCTAAGGCTTGGAATGCTAAGTGACAATAGTATTGAAGTTGTATCTGAGATAGTTTTGAAGGAGTTATAGCATACCACAAGAGTAGTGATGGCAATAATGGCATGTTTTAGATATGAAATATATATATATATATATATATATATATATACACTATTACTTCTTGTAAGTTATCTTCTAATATATTATAAATCTCGATAAGTTTTAAAAAATTGAGGAAACGACCTAGTTACATTCTAGTTAAGTAATAATTCTGATAAATTATTGATTATGGCTAATGAGAAAAATAAATAAATAAAAATAGAAGGCTATAACTTTATAGAGGATATAAATAGTAGGTAATCTAGTTTAGTGAAGAATCTAACATGCTCTATTCGAAGGCTTCTACTAAATGTTGCGAAGAGTCTTGCGGGTAGTATATTCACCCACATCTCTAATGTTTAGCATGGAAATAGCCACAAAAAAATCTTTACAACATTTCTATGTGTATGAATGACACTAGCACACAATCTTCCTCAAGGGTGTTATCAGCACCTTTGCTTTCTTGTGCTTGTTGATGGCAAACAAGCTCGACAATTTTATGATCATTTAGCTCAATATGCACATTGTTTTCTTCAATTGGATTAAGGAGATTTTTAATTGACATTGGATTCCTTAATGGAAGATCTCAAATTATGCCCACTAGCTCTTCTTTGATTATTTCTTCACCATTGATTTCTCCAACTTCATGTACTTGTTTAAACAATCTAGAATGCCAAAAATGATTTTGTATTATTATTAGAGATATTTTTGTCTAAGCCATAGGTGCCCATTGTATTGCCATCAATTAGTCGACCTTGTATAAGTTCATTTCATTTTGCTTGAAACAATCAAGTATATCTCACAAATAGAAGTGAGAGTAGTATTGCTTGAATGCTACAATGATTCCAACATCTATTGGCTGAATCTTCAAAGATGGTAATATATTGAACTAAAATGGCTATTGCTAAAGAAAAGAAGATTAGAAAGTCTTGAAATAAGACTAAGGTTTAGAAAGGCATTGACAAGAGTAAAGAAGGCTTCATTCTTGCCTCCATATATACTCTCTAACTAGGAGCTATATGACAATATTCTATACGACCTCCAACACATGTTGACTTTGCTAGAGACATGTTTTAACTTGCAAGGAAGTTATCTATATGCACGTCACATAGTTAACTTTTTCTACAAGCTATTAAAATGTGTGACATGTGACTAACTTATTGACTAAGTTTTTAGCCTATCAATTTATTACAAATACATGTAAAGTCAAAGTAGTATCTATGAAGCTTCTAAAAAACTTCTTTAGAAAATATTACACAATTAATCTATTTTAATTTATTTCTACTTAATAATATAGGTAATTATTGAAATAAATATGTATGTGAAAGATATTATCTCTCCTTTTAAGGATGAGTTCCACAAGGAGTAGTCATCATATGTTGAAAAAATATAGGATTTGGCAAATTGTATTTGCTATATAGTCTAGTCTTTGTTTTCTTCTAAGATGGTTGATAAGTTCTCTCAATTATTGATAGTGTTTGATACTACAATGGAAAAACCATCTTATTATTTGATTGTTGTTGAGGCCTTCCTAATTCTTTTCAAATGAAACATTTGGAATACTATTAAGAGTTGCTCTTATCCCTAATAAAATTATCAAACATTACGAATCTCTTCCAAGATTGTGATACCAAATACATTGTATCTCATCATTTATTTGAAGAAGAACATGTCGTTTTTGAGAATCTTCATATCAATTATGTCATCTTGAAGGTTGTGACAATTGTAATATCTTATTTTATAAATTAGTAAATGAAAGCTCTTGAGTTGAATTTGTAAGTTATTAGTTCTCCATCTCCTTAGTACCACAAATACATAGAAGCTATAAATAAGAATAGAAAGTAGAATGTTATTTTCCTTGTATCTTATTTCTTTTATAGCAAAGGTTTGTTATTCTTCATCTTAGTTTTGATGGATGTTGTCAATAAAAAACTTCAACCTTCTTTATTGCATTTGCAAGATTCTTTATTGGCTCATGTGTATATTTATTAATATCATATCTATGCCAATGAACAAGATATCTCAATCTATTTTTACGACTATCTTTAATCTAAGACTTCTTCTACCTCAAACTTTTGATTATTAACTACTTCTATTAAAAGAGGTGGTATTTGTCTTCTTCTTGAGTTATTCATTATTTTATATAGTTCAAAAAAAGACACATTATCGTAATATAAGATGGCTAATTTTCAAGGACAAAGACTCGATGAGGGAAAATATACACAAAAAGGCTATCTCGATATAATAAGTCAAAATATAAACAAGTAGGTATATTAAAAGGAAACTGGAATGGCTATTGCCACAAGACAAGAAACTAAAGACTCTTGAACCTGGACTAGAAGCAAGAAAGGAGTTGACAAGAGTGAAGAAGCCTTCACTCTTGTCTCTATATATACTATCTAACTAGAGGCTACGTGGCGACGTTCTATAAGACCTCCAATATGTGTTGACTTTATAGGACACATGCCTTGACTTATAAGGCAAGTTCTTCTACGTGTGGACCACATAGCTAGCTTGATCTTCAAACTAACAACATGTGTGGGACATGGCCAACTTGTTGACCACGTTTCTAATCCAAAAAGTCAATTAAAGACAGCTATGAAGTCAAAGCAACGTCTATGAAGCTTCTAAGAAGCTTTCATATTAAATAATATAGAATTTACTTACTTTTACCTACTTTTACTTACTTCTACCTATTTGTATATGTAATTACTAGCTTACATAATTATGTCCGTGATATTATCCCCCCTTCTAGAGACGAGTTCCACAAGGAGCGGTCATCATATGTTGAAGAAATCTATGATGCGACGAATTGTATTCGTGACATACTCTGATCTTTGTTCTCTTCGAAGATGATTGATAGGGCCTCTCAACCATCAGTAGTGTCCCATACCAGGGCGGGAAGACCATCCAATTATTTGATCATTGTTGAGGCCTTCGTAACTTCCTTCGAATAGAATATTTGGAATACCATCAGGAGTTGTTCCTATCTCTAGCACAATCACCAAACATCGGGAGTCTCTTCCCAAATTGTGATACCAAGCGCGTTGTATCTCGCCATCTATTCGAGGAAGAACATGTCGTTCTTGAAAATCTTCATCTCGATTGCGTCGTCTTGAAGGTTGTGACAATCGTAATGTCTCATCCTGCAGGTCAGCAAATGAAGGCTCTTGAGTCGAATCCGCTGGTTGTTGGTTCTCCATCTCCTAAGCGTCACTACTACAAAGAAGCTACGAACAAGAATTGAAAGTAGAATGTTATCTTGCCTAGATGTTGTTTCTTTTATAAAGAAGGTTTTCATCTTGATTTTGATGGATGTCATCGATAAAAAGCCTCCACCGCCTTTGCTACATTTGCAAGATTCTTTATTGGCTCCCATAAACATTTACTAATACCATATCCGCGCCAATGGACAAGATATTCTAATTTATTTTGGCGTCGCGTTGAATCTAAGACTTCTTCTACTTCAAATTCTTCATTATTATCCACTTCTATAAGAGGAAGTGGAGCTTGTTGTCTTCTTGGTATGTCCACTATCTTGTATGGTTCAAGAAGAGACATGTGGAATACTGGATGGATTTTCATTAACTCCGATAGATGTAAACGATATGCAACTGGATTGATTTGTGCAGAAATAGAAAATGGTCACAGCCTTCGATAGTCCAACTTGTCACAAGGACGAGTGGTCTTGATATTGCGACGAAGTAGCCATACCTTATCACCCAAGATGAATGATGGTTGTTCCTTTTGATAGACATCCGCATTGACCTTTTGTTGTTCTTGAGCCTCTTTTAACTACGCCTTCATTGTTGCATGTAGCTGTGATAAATGAATTGCCAAATCTTTCGCAATAGGATTATCAACTTTTGAAAAGTCAAAAGTATCAAGTCGTGGATGATAACCATAATTAGCAAAGAAAGGTGTTTTTTTTGTAGAAGAATGTACCGTGTTATTGTAAGCAAACTCTACCAATGGTAAAAGAGTTGTCCAATCATCTTGTTGGTAATTAATGGTACATCTTAAATATTGCTCCAAACCTTGATTAACACTCTCCGTTTGTCCATCAGTTTGAGGATAGAATGTCGAATATAGTTTTATATCCACTTTAAGAATCTTGAAAAGAGTCCGCCAAAATCTTGATACAAATTGAGTTCCCCTATCTGATATAATATCCTTGGGTAATCCATGATAGAGATAGATATTGTCAAGAAAGAGCTTAGCTGTTTCTTCACCTGTGATAGATTTTGTACATAGTACAAAATGTACCATCTTGGTAAAACGATCTACTATCACGAATATAGAGTCATAAGAACCTGAGATTGGAAGATCCGTGATGAAGTCCATAGAAACAGAAGACCATGGTTGTTCTGGAATGGATAATGGCTGAAGAAGTCCAAAAGGTCGATGACGAGGAGTTTTCGATCTTGAGCAAACATCACATGATTATACAAAATCTTTAATTGTCTTCCACATTTGAGGCCACCAAAAATCCCTAGATATCAGCTCTAAAGTCTTATTATATCCAAAATATCCTGCTGCTGGAAAGTCGTGACGAGCTTGAAGAACACGTAAACGTGCTTCTCCTTCTGGAACATATAGGCGTCCTTCGAAATAGAGTAGGTTGTTCTTGAATTCAAATTTAGAGGGATCATGAAATTTAGAAGAATTATTCTTGATATCATTAACAAGAGGGTCTGAAGACATACTTAATTGGACTTACTTAAGAAAAGTTAAATCAACAGTCAATGTTGATTTTATTGCTCGAAGATAAAATTGCTCCGGCTTCAAGAGAACCATTCTTTGTTGCTCAAAAGCTACATCTCCTTCTTTTGGTGCAAGATAAGAACGTCTAGACAAGGCATCGGACAAACCTTATTGCTTTTCTGGCCGATAAGTGATGATGAACTCGAATCTTGCTAAAGACATGTTCCAACGAGCTTGGCGACGATTTAATACGTGTGTTGATATAAAATATTCGAGGTTCTTGTGATCCGTATACACAATGACTGGATTAGAAGCGCCTTCTAGATAATGATGCCATTCTTGAAAAGAATCCACAATTGCAAGAAGTTCTTTATCGTGGATCTCATAATTGATTTCTACTACTGAGAATTTTCTTGAATGAAAGGCTACTGGATGAAGTTTGTCATTTGTTCCCATTTGTAATAAAACCACACCTAGAGCAAAGTCCAATGCATCTGTTTCCATAAAGAATGCTTTGAAAAAATCAACACGATACAAGATTGGTACAGAAACAAACGCTGTCTTCAAAGATTCAAAAGCAACTTCCGCTTCTTGATTCCATTGGAGTTTGTCTTTACAAGTCAAACATGTAAGTAGAGCTGCAACTCAAGAAAAGTCTTTGATAAAGATCCGATAGTAGTTGGCAAATCCCAAAAAACATTGGACATCTCTTATCATTTTTGGGATCTTCCAGTCTATAATAGTTTGAACTTTCTTAGGATCCATCATAAGTCTATCATTTGAAATGATGTAACCTAAGAAATCGACTTGAGTAGTGTGGAACACACACTTTTCTATCTTGGCATAGAGTCGTGCATCTCTTAATTTTTGTAACACACGATCAACATGAAGTTCATATTCTTCTGGATTCTTAGAACAAATCAAGATGTCGTCTAGATAACAGACCACAAAATCGTCCAAAAACTCTCGAAAAACATCATTCATTAGATATTGAAAAGCTGTTGGTACATTTGTAAGTCCAAAAGGCATGACGTTGTATTCAAAATGTCCATACCTAGTTCGAAATGCAGTCTTCCATTCATCTCCTTCTTTGATGCGTATTAGATTGTATGCTCTCCGAAGATCTATTTTTGTATAGATCTTAGCTTGATTCAGCTGATCAAGAAGTCCAGATATTAAAGGTAGTGGATACCTGTTTTTGATGGTAATCTTGTTGAGTCCTCGATAATCAACACACATCCGTAATGATCCATCTTTTTTCTTCACAAATAGAATTGGAGCTCTTGCCAGAAATTTAGAATGGCGTATGAAATTCTTGGCTAGATTTTCTTCAATATACTCCTTGAGTTCAGCCAACTCATTTTGTGATAAACTGTAGATTGGTCCGAATGGCGGTTGTTGTCCTTCTTGAAGGTCAATTGAGCAATCATAGGGACGATGTTCCGGAAGTGTATCCACATTCTTTTTTTCAAATACATCTTGAAATTCTTGATATTGGCTTGGAATGCCACTTGAAGTCTTTTCACCAGTAAAAACGGGTGTGGCATAAATAATATATGGTGATTCTTTCATAGCAGTATGTAAGAAAGCTTTTGTACCTATAAATACGGGTTTAATTGAACTGGACTTATGACTCTCTATTTGATTAACTACACTATTAGTTATACTTTTAGAGAAAGTAAGAGTTCGGAAAATCCAATCTATTTGAGGGTTGTATTTTTCTAACCATGATAAACCTAAAATGACTGGATTAGAGGGAGATCTAATGATATTAAATACTACAAAACTATTATGACCATTGATTATTACTTCTATAGGAAGGATTTCATGAGTAATATCTCCAGAAGACAATGGACGACCATCTATGACTTCTACATGAACATATTTTGTTTTCTTTACTAAAGATATGCTATATCTTTTAGTAAATTCTTCATCTAAAAAATACGCTGAGGCTCTTGAATCTAACAAGGTAGAGACTTTGTAATGTTTAGGTCCTAAAATAACATTTAATGTAAAACAAGGAGAGGGCTCTGAGGAGAGAATAGGACCTTTACTAGATGTTGTGCAAGGTTCCAGCCGCACGGTCCCTATTGTAGCTGGACAAACTCGTTTTCCGACATATTGTCTTCTTTCATAGCTATACTCCTCATTTTGTGATTGCATCGTTTCTTTGGACAATGTTGAGCAGTGTGCTTTGGTTTTCTACAATATAAACATAATCCTTCTTGACGACGACGAGTCTTTTCTTGCTCAGTAAGAGATTTGAAACGTACTGCATCAATTTGCATATCCTCTACTTCCGAATGTATGTGTTAAAGAGGTGTTGGTGTTGCCATTGAATTACAGTAACATTGAGGTCCACTTGTATGGTTCTCAGATTGGAATTCAAAAAGGTGATTGTCGCACTTCACAGCAAAGTCAATTGCTTGACTCAATGTTTGAGGATCAGGTAAGTTGAGCATTAATTTTTTTACCTCATATTGTAATCCGTAGAGAAATTGGCTAATAAGTGCAGCATCATCCCACTTGATATCAGTTACAAGTTGTCGAAATTGTGAAGCATATAACGTTACTGATCGATTGCTTTGTCATAAAATATGGATCTTATTGGTTGCAACATGAATTGCATCATGTTCTCTATACATGGATCGAAACTCCGCCAAAAAAACCTCTAGATTATCTAATATTAGATCTCGTCGTTCAAGAAAAGATGAAAACCATGATAGTACTGAACCTGAAAGAAGCGTACCAATGAATCTAACTTGCGATCTTGAAGTTGGATAGCTTTGGGGTTGAAGTTCAATCACAAGTTGTACTTGATTGATAAATCCTCGAAACTTGGATCTGGTGCCATCAAACTTCTTGGGTAGGGCAATTCTTGGTTCTCTAACATTTGAAGGGCGTTCCACCATAGGAGAAAGGACATGGTTTGGTGCAGATGTTGAAGCAGCTCCAACCATTTCTATATCTTCACTTCCTGCCAATCTTGTTGCTCCTTGTGGTGGTAAATTGAGTTGATGCATCGCAAGCATTAACTCCCTCAATTGCTCTTACATTTGTGCCATTGCACTCTTCATTTCAACAAGTTCTGCCATGATAATACTTAGAAGAGAGAAGATGTCTAATATCGCTCAAGACAAATAGAAGAGAGGACTTGAGAACAAAGAAAATACTAAGGACAATATCAGTTTAGAAGAGGGTAATCCGTAACTTCTAATATGCTTATATCTTATCAAAAAAAAGGAGGTAATCCACTTTTAATCAAGATTAGACAAAGCTCTGATATTGTAGGTGTACTCTTGTCAATCTGTCAAGGACAAGAACTCAATGAAAAAACAATTCAGACAAGTGAGCCTTCACTCAAAAAAAGAAAATAAAATATAAATAAATAAGTATGTATATTGAAAGAGAAAGTGGAATGGCTATTGCCAAAAGACAAGAAAACTAGAGATCCTTGAAACTAGACTGGAAGCAAGAAAGGAGTTGACAAGAGTGAAGAAGCCTTCACTCTTGTCTCTATATATACTATCTAACTAGGGGCTATGTGGCGACGTTCTATAGGACCTCCAATATGTGTTGACTTTATAGGACACATGCCTTGACTTACAAGGCAAGTTCTTCTACGTGTGGGCCACATAGTTAGCTTGATCTTCAAGCTAACAACATGTGTGGCACATGGCCAACTTGTTGACCACGTTTCGAATGGAAAAAGTCAATTAAAGACAGCTATGAAGTCAAAGCAGCATCTATGAAGCTTCTAGGAAGCTTTCATATTAAATACTATAGAATTTACTTACTTTTATCTACTTTTACTTACTTCTACATATTTGTATATGTAATTACTAGCTTACATGATTATGTCCGTGACATTCAAACAATATGGAAATTTCTTGAGAAACTTCCTAATATCTAGTATATATTAGAGTGAAGGCTAAGGAGATCTTTAGTCTTGACAACATATTTTTTGGATTTTTAGTTCACCTTTTTTGATGTTAATCTTGATTCATCTAATTTAATCAAGTTTTTGTTAGTTTTTTTATTGAAATTCTTTTGTTCAATTCCTTGTTTAGTTTCTTATATATTATATCTATGACAGCAAGCTTTTAAAAACTTAGAAGGTATTGCTATGGCTTGACTTGTACTTCTCCAATCAAATCTTTATCTTAAACATCTTTCAAAGAGCCAATTTTTGTATGCAATGACTTAAGTAATAAATTGCTCCAATAAATTTGCTCTCAACATTGTCAACAATAAATCTTTGATATTATCTTTTAATCCATATTAAAATTGATTGGTAATGATTTTTTTATTTTAATCCACATTACAAGAAAGATTTTAGAATTTAATAGCATATATGGTGGCTAAACATGATTCTTATTGTAGTGCTACAAGCTTAGTCTCTGTTATCCTTTTATAATTACTTTTTTCAAATATAGCAATAAATATTTCTAAAAATAAATTTAAATCATAAAATAGACACGAATTTTTTTCTATCATAGGTTCAAACCAAAAAAGATCATTTCTTGATAGAATAGTACATATGAATTCAACTTGATTAAATCCATTAGGATATTGAACAAGATACAATCTTAAATATAGCTTAATTTATTGCAAAGATCTTCAAAATTTTGATCTTGTTCCATCCAACTTTTGAAGCATACTAATTCTTCTTTCCTTTATAATTATAAAAGGAAGACTTCTTGAATTTGGTCGTGAAGCTGATCTACTTGTTTTCTTCAATTACACAACTTCTTGATGTAGACTCTGGACTTCTTTTATATATATAAGAGTAAAACCTCTATAATTTATATTAGAAATATATGAGATTTTTACTCTTAGAATATTTACAAGCTTATGAAGATCTGTTATAGATACGAATCTATTCTCACTTCTGCTAAGAGTAGCATCTATAATCTTTTTTTTTATAGAGAATTCAAACAAATTCAATAAGTTAAATTAGAAAAAAATAACCTGCAATCTCTAATATCAAATGAAAATTTCCACAAAGAGGTATAATCCACTTTGTTTGAAGAAAAAATCAGTATTAAAAAACTAAATTATTTGTTTAAAGATGGATAGTCTACAGCCTTCAAAATACAACAATAGAAATGGTGTAAGCTACTCACTCCTAAAAGAAGATAAGAATAATAAGTTAGTACTCTTGTCAAACTATCAAAGATATGAATCTTTAAAAAAGAAATCCTTAATATACTCTTATATCACTCAAAAAGACTAAGAAATCAATAAAAGATGGTAATATATTGAACTAAAATGGCTATTATCAAAGACAAAAAGATTAGAAAGACTTGAAATAAGACTAAGGTTTAGAAAGGTATTGATAAGAATAAAGAAGGCTTCACTCTTACATCCATATATACTCTCTAATTAAGAGCTATGTAGCAATATTCTATAGGACTTCCAATACATGTTGACTTTACTAGACACATGTTTTAACTTGTAAGGCAAGTTATCTATATGTGCATCACATAGTTAGCTTGTTCCACAAGCTACTAATACATGTGACACGTGGCTAACTTGTTGACCAAGTTTCTAGCCTACCAATTAATTATAAATATGTGTAGAGTGAAAAAAAGCATCTATGAAGCTTCTAAGAAGCTATTCTGGAAGATATTATGAAATTAATCTATTTTTATTTATTTCTATTTAATCATATAAGTAATTATTGGAATAAATATGTATATCTATGATACCATATTGTACACATTGTAAAAATCATAATTGGCAATGCGGGCATGCAAAACAAGCTTCACTATATCAATACCAACTTAATTAGCTAAGCCTACCTTTTCATGTATTTTGATCATTTTTAGCTTCTGGCAAGAGAAAAAAAATTCAAACAAATCGTTTAAAATTCCATTTTATTTTTTGAGATTACAAGCATCTTTGTAAAGCATCAATCGTACTTCTTAATTAGCACCACTAATAACAATTTATTTTTAAATTATTATTGTAGAATCCATAGAGCAAGTGATTCCTTGAGGTCAAAAAAGTAAACCATCTTTGAACACTTTATTTGAAGCTAGTCTTTGTACTCATTCCATGGCTTTGTACTCATTTCATTTCAAGATTTTGCTAATAACGACTTATAAAGATGCTTTTGCAAGCTTAAACTTGGTTTTGGTCCACTCTATAAGAATCATGTGTAAGATTCAAGGATGCACATTATTCTCTTTACAAATTAGCAATTGTTGAGCATTGAAGTGTAACATTATATCGGATGCAGAAGTGTTGGGCATGTAGGAAGGAAAGCACTGGGCTAGTGGTGAGTGGATATTTAAGCAAATTCATGATTTTGATTCAACCTAATAAGTTTTAACCTCCTATAAGTTATGTTTTGGGAGGTGAATAACCCTAAAACTTACAAGTAGTAATACTATATGGATGTATGTATGTAAGTATATATTGAAGTGCACGATGAAGCAATTGCAGAAAATAACAATTTGGTACATGATGCAACTGTGCCCAATGGAGGCATTCTCACCAGTCCTGCATTGTTTCTGTAACTAAACTACCTTGGAATTGTGCTCACGACTGCCTGCAACTCCTCGGACCATCTACCCATTATGCAGGTTCTTCATGTGTGGACTAAAAATTCCCCTCAAAACCCCCACTGTATCTGGAAAGCTTCACCCAGAAGAAGCTTCAAACCTGAGACCTCCAGTTTCTGACCACTGTGGAACAGTTTAGCTGATGTTTTCGACAATTTCTGAGTCACATGTGCAATAGTGGGAGTAGAGTCCACCCCTAAAATCACAACGCGGTCCACAATCCAACCTTCCCACAACGCAAACTCACCCTGCTCAACTGTTGCTGTAATAACGCCGCTCTTTTGCGTCGCCACAGCTTCAAATCTCACCAGAGTAGAATGATTCCGTCGCAGGGTCATGTCGATCTCTTCTCCGTTGTCTAGGAACACGTAGCCACCAGCGGTGCTCAGGGAAGCGTCACTCGGTAGTGAAATAACCAGTGAGAACGGTGTCTTGCGCACCGCGATTGATGTCAGTGCATTTTGTTGCATCGGAATTATAGCTCCTTGGCGAACGTGTACGTTGATCACGTTCCATGGCGCTTGCAAGATGATGTGCTCACCCTTGCTAACGATCCGAGAATGATCGAACATGTTCTACCATGTGCCCGTTGGGAAGTATGCCTTAATTTCAGTGGCATTCTCTGTGATCACGGGGGATACTAGAATGTGGTTGCCGACCAGGAATTGGTAGGAGACATCAACCGCGAGGGGATCCTGTGGAAATGCGAAGAACAATGGTCTCACAATCGGATAGCCTTTCGTGTGCGCTTCATAGTTTAGCGTGTAGTAGTATGGAAGCAATTGATATTTCAGTCTTAGGGCCTTTCTTGCTGAAATGGTTGTTTTGGGAAGCAGGTAGAGCTCCTTCGGGGCGTTGTCTCTGTTAGAATGAGCTCGTGAGAAGGGGTGAAACGCTCCGGTTTGGATCCATCTGCTGCACAAGTCGTCTGAGGCCATGTCGTAGAACCCACAGATGTCTGCGCCAACCATGGGGATCCCAGCCATGCCTGAGTTCATCACTGTGACAATGGAGTATCCAATATCGCGATACGTTGCTTTGTTGTCCCCTGTCCAGTGAGCTGCATGTGCACCAGATCCAACAAAAGTTGAGCGAGACAGCAAGAACGGTCTCTTCTTCCTTACCTTCGTGAGCGCAACTTTTGTGGCGATAGATTCTGCTAATCCATACAGGCTATGAGCATCATACTCCAGAGTCCCATCCCAATGCTTCGAGGTCATAGCGGCTGTGAGGTATCCAAGCTTCTCATTTTTACCGTAGTGGTTGATTCGGAACGGTGGGTCGTCATATTTAGTGTGCGTATTAGTAAATTGTAGATAGCATTCGGTAACACCACCGAGGATTGTGCCATTCCAAGTGCAATTCGTTCCTGTGCAGAAGTTGGACAACTCGTTCATGTCGATCCACATCCCATCGAAAGGCAATTGGTCGTGGAAGAGCTGCACCTCGTTTGTCCACCATCGTATTGCATTGGGGTTCAAAAAATCTGGATAGTGGACTGGTCCGGGCCAGACTTGGCCCATATGTGGCTCTCCTTTGTCATTCTTTAGGAAGATGCCCTACTCCAATCCGCGAGAGTAGGTTTTGTAGTCGTCGTAGGCTGAGCCGATCCCTGATTAAAATCATTCTGTCAGTGATCTGTTAGAACGCAGCTAAGCTTGAGCAGGAATTATGAGGACTTCCGATGTTAAGCAAAGGATTCAATTAACTCTTACCAGGGTCCACAAGAATGACATAGTGCTGGCTATTAGCGTGTAGTTCATCGACAAAAGCACGCCATTCATGCAGTGGAAATCTTTCTTCGTCATTAGTGAAATCCAGAAACCTGTCTTAGTCGATGTCGTTCCACATTGTGTCTAATGGTATTTTAGCCTTCCTAAAATTCTCCACCACCTGCTTCACAATTGATACGTTTCGGTATCCCCATCGGCACTGGTGAAACCCTGCACCATTAGCAGCGTTATTTGTAATAAAACCATTACTAACTTTCTAGATTCAAAGCGAAACAATACGATTCAGAGCAAACATTCACTCACCGAACGACCAGTAGGGTTGCGCAGCAGGCCTGCCGACTAGCTGCGTGAACTGATCCACCACGTCCAGGGGTGTCGGCCCAGGAAAGAAGTAGAAATCTAGAACTCCTCCAATCACTCGGTACGTTAAATACTTCTCAGTGTAGCTGATTTCCATGCCATTGCTGTTCAGGAGTAGCACTCCGTGTGATACCCCTCTTTCTCGCACCTCAATGTGAAATGGCCATGATCCGTAGAGATCAACATCACCAAATAGGGCAGCGATATCAGTAGTCCACAAAGTGTAGGTTCTGTTTGGCTTGAGCTTCAAGCCATCTGACCTGGTGCTCTCCCCCAATCCGAACAGGTTACTACTCTGAGGAAGTTGTGAAGAGATTTCAATGTACTGGTCCTTGAAGATGATAGGATTGAATAGAAGGTTTGAGGTGTCTCCAGGCGGAGTGGAGTTGAACAACACGTCACCGTTAGATACTCGGGTCACTGCAAAACCGAATGGTTTGATAGTGTGGGTGACAAATAGCAATGGAGAGTCCGTTGATGCAGCCAGGTTGGAGTCGATTTTCTGTCGGGGAATCAAATTGTGAGGGATTTCCCACCTTGGGTTTTTGGCATCGGAGATGTACACTCGCAGCTGTGTACTCTTCTCAACCCTGAGAAATGGGAGCACAAGAAAAATGTATATATATTGTATTAATAAGACTCGATTTTAAGCTTGATGGAAACTTTCGTTTCATTCAATGCTCAGATTACTACAATGACAACAGCTTTAGCAAGAACGCTGAATCTTCTGTAAGACTGAGATGCAGTGCTACCCAAAAACAGAAAATCCACGTATTCGAGCATCAGACTCACTAAATGAATTCAACGTTGTGTAATCTGCATCTGTATACTTACAACTCGAGTACATAATTCAAAGATGGCACATTAAAAAGAGCACAGTCCTCGTTACGAAAAAATGAAACTTGTAACAAAGCGATATCAAAAAATGATAAACTAGCGATTTTGGGTGGCCCAGCGCCACTAAGATGGAACCATCGCGTAAGGTGAGTGTTCACGATTTCTCAACTACAAAACACTTCCTAAAGAGCTTTGAATGACCACACCGCCCATCATCATCGAACCCAGAGCATTGCACGGTCCAGGTGACTCACATCAATGGGAAACAAGAACACGCGAATAAAATAGAAGAGTTGGATACCTGACAATGAAGCTAAGAGGACTGATATCCTGGCCCAATGCATCGTCTCCGAATCCACCAGAAAGCACCAACTTCGCCTCAAATCCTTGTTGGCCAGCAAACTCCTCCACTGCCGAAACCTCGTACAATGGTGATCCTCCACCAGCTCGGTTCGCAGTGGCAGCTTTACGACCCGGAATCAACAACACCAGGCGCATCCACAACAAGAAGCTCATGATCAGCTGCATGATCAACGCCTCCTTCTGCATCACCACGCTCACACTATAACCTGCCACTTCCACACTTCCGGACTGATATGCATGGTCCGGGTCGATCGCCACCCTAACAGGCAGTCGATCAGGTCGTCTCGTGCTCTTATCCTTCAGTGTTGATCCACTGGAACTCCACCAAGTACCGAACTTCTGCTTGTGTCGGTCGCCCCTGCAGCCATCGCTGAGCTCCAGGGGCTATCAACGCTGGTATCCTACGCACAAAGCTGGTCCAGACTGCGAGATGAATGCTTGCAAGCCCACACCACAGCTCCTCTTCTGGAGAAGCAAGCACTCAACTGGCAGAGTGAGCGAATGAATAGTTGATCAAAATGTCTAGATCTGTGAATGAATAGATGCATGACCTGTGAAGATGGGTCTTGTGGCCCTTGTGGGTATTGTAATATTGTTCAGAAGGCACCACCACAATACTGTGAAAAGAATCCAGCGCTAGGAAAAGATTAAAAAATAACATATTATTTCAGTGTAGAAAACTTATCATGTGAATGCAATCCTCGTCACTGCAACTCTGCATCCTGTATTCGGAGTATGTTGTATTCTTACTGAAATCAGAACATTTTATCTTACTTTAATAACTGGATTTTAACACTTTTGATATTCAATATTTTGAAGTAAAACACAACACAGACTTTTGCAAAAAAATTGATTTATTTTTATTTTTACTCAATTAAAACATTGAAAATAATTATAATATTTGTTTTTAACAACAAGTGTATCATGCCATACTTTAAGCATCAATAGCTCCAACTTACAATCAAGTGAAAATATTTATTTTTTTATTTATTTATTTATCATCAAAAAAATTAAATCACTCAAATTAATAATTATTCCCAAATTTACTTCGCAACAACTCTGCTTCCAAAAATTGTGAGTATTTTTTCTTACTTATCTTCTTGGCTTTTTATATTGTACAATAACTGCATAATTTGTATAGTATTTGTGACTCATGACATGACATTAAGTTTTTTAATAATGATATGTTAAAAAACCATCATAGCAAACATAATATTTATTATACAAAATAAATAGTAATATAAATAATATTTTATTTTATTTTATTATTTATAACTTTATATTTTCATTTTATTATTTATATGTATTTTAAATTTTGGATGTGGTGATAAGTTCTAAAATAAAATAAAATAGAACTTATCACCACATCCAAAATTTAAAATACATATATATATAATTATTAATGTCATTAACCAAAAAAACTTTAAAATAGATGTAAGATTATTTTTCTAATTACATCCAATATCAAGTAAAAAATACCTAGATTTATATAAATTAAATTATTTTTTAAAAATAGTATATATAAATATTATATTAAGTACAAATTAATAAAAGTACAATTTAAATTACTATTCTATCAATGTATATATATATATATATATATATATATATATTTATAGTTTTACATAAAATAGTTTATCAAATATATATATATATATATATATATATATAGTTTTACATAAAATAGTTTATCAAATATATATATATATATATATATATATATATATATATATAGTTTTACATAAAATAGTTTATCAAATATATATATATATATATATATATATATATGTATATATAGTTTTACATAAAATAGTTTATCAAATATATATATATATATATATATATATATATATTTATTTATATTTATAGTTTTACATAAAATAGTTTATCAAATATATATATATATATATATATATATATTAATAATCCTTAAAATCAAAAATTAGGAATTTATATCTTAAGAAGCTCATCTCATAGCGGACAAATGATTTCTATTGAATGACACAATTTTCTTGGAACACTTGTAGAAACACATCATCAAAATGTAAAAATAGTTTTGTTGTCTCTCTAAAAAATCTTTCAATTTATGCAAAATATATCTTAAATCATTTTTAAAACATTCCAAAACACCATTATAGGTGAGTTTGGAACTTGCTGCAAAATTCTTTAAAATAAACCTAATAGTCATTTGAAAGACTCAATTGTCATTCCACAAAACCTTCCACAATAGAACCATCTATCCTCGAACAAGACCTAACAAGCCTATTGCATCATCCGACAAATCTATTAAATAGTTTCACTGTAAATTGGAGCTAGGAAGACATTGAATGAAGCACCATGTAAGAATCACTTCACAAAACAGTTGCACCATAAAACTTTCTATCAAACATCTTTTGATTCATGTGACCTTATTCTACTTCAGGTGAAATTAGAATGCCTGCACTTCAAAAACAATAGTTGTTTTCAACACTTATATTCATGATTATATGTATATATATATATATATAACAGCACTCAACACGCAATACAGAAGTTATATGAATTCTAGGAAGGGCCTCCACGTAGGCAGGCTTGAATTAGAACCAATCTTGAAGGATAGCAACGAATTTGTGACTTAAACTTTACCTGGACGAGAATCTTAGCACGGGAAAATGAGCAGATTCTGGGCGATTGAAGAGAGCCTGTTACAGATTCTGCGTCTGGAAATTCAATTTGCACTATTCTGGTTCGAGCTTTAAATTGATAGCAATGACGCAAGTACGGTGCATCGATCTGAGCTCCATGACGAACGAGTTCTTCGAATCCATCCCGCCCATCTGCGTTGTCAAGAGTACACTCGAAACCGCCGCAGGTTATGAAGATTTGAGATAATAATACACTGAGAAGAAGTGGGTGCACGGAGATGGGAAAACGATAAGTCCAGCCAGGAATGCGAAAGACGAAATTAAAGAATAGTTCTGCATCACAAAGTCCTAAAAAAACCCAACGATGATGGAGAATTTTGAGCTGGAGTTGTGGATCACTGGATTAGGTCCCATCGCGCCGTCCTGACTACTCAGCCCCAAAGAGACAAGCATGTGCGCCTGTGAAAAGCATATTCAGAGGAATTCTTTGAGATTAGTCTAGTCCATACCATGCTTACAAAATTGTACACCTTTCAAGACACAAAAAACAGTCTTGCCTCGAAAGAACTTGAGTGGCCGCCTTCCCCACAGTTTCAAGTGCCTTCAAGGTACTACCTACTCTACTCACGTTGCCCACACTGCCCAGAAGATATTTCTTAGCAGAAAAGGTGGTTGCTAGAGCGGTACAGCAGATGGGATTTGCCGATGACACAGGCCGGTGGCCGAGAGTGGAACTACAAAGCAAACCTCGCTAATCTAAGGATCTCCAGACACAGAGACGTGGCACAGGTCAATCTTTGGCAGGGATTCCTCGGAACCGAGTCACCCGCTCCTTCATAGCATCACGTTGTCGCTGAGCAATCTTGTTACTAGGATCGAATTGCAAGGCTTCCTCGTAAGCTTTCAGGGCTTTCTGGAAATCCTTTTTCACTTCATACGCATTTCCTAGGTTGTTCCATGCAGTCACATACCCAGGTTGAAGCGTCACTGCCTTCTCGTACTGGCTGATGGACGCATCGAGCTTGTCGTCGCTGAAATAGCTGAAGCCCAACGCATTGTACACCTGAAAGCTCCAAACCAGAGGTGAGACTTGAGGGGAAAAAAAGGCGCCCAATCAGATGACTAAAATACCACGTGGAATTTTCCAATTCCCTCTCACTAATCGTTGATAAGAGTGATGTTGAAAGAGTATTATAAAACTATTCTTGACACCAAGAATACTACCTCCAATTGCTTCACTCGCTCAGCAAACGTACAAACCCATTTCAAAGACACCGTAAGAGAGTGAGCACGGATCTTTCACTTGTTTCACGCATTTCTTTCGACGGCAAACACATAAAACTGATCCAAAAATTATGAAACAGTAAGGGTATAAAAGGATAGCTCTTCAGGAACACACCTGCGCCAAGTCGGCTTCATCACCATCCCATTTCTTGATAGCTTGCTCCAGATACTTGTTTGCAAGCACATAGTACTTCTTTCGCAGCATAACAGCTCCTAGCTCAAAGAATTCCTCTGAAGAAGCCTCTCCACTACGCACTCGATCCTACAAATAACAGGAAACAAAACCAAAACCTTTTAATTCGATGAACTCGTGCATCGAAAACAGAAAATTAGGGGATTACCGCATCCACAGCCCGAACATTGCTGTTCAATTTCTCCACAAACAATCTGATAGTGAAATTAGAATGACTTATAAATTAGTCTCCGTGTCCACTAGTGAATGTATAAGAGGCGGATCGTGGCATCACAATTTATACCTGCAAATCTTTGGCCGCAGACTCTAACTCACGGCGGATGAGAACTTGACGAACCACCAAGAAACTACCAGCCGCCAGCAGAGATAACAAAGCTCCCAAGTAGATCAACTGCACTCCGAATTCCAAACCAGCACCAACCTCGCCGTATGCCATGTTTGGTTCAAAGACGGAAGCATTTGCTGTACCAGGGAACCCCGCCAAGGCAGGCAGGGCGAGAAGACCTACCAATGCACTGTTTGAAATTGCATCTTCACCTGCTGCCCCACCAGTCAATCCGTCTAACCACAAGTATTAGTATTCTAATATATGACTAATCAAACGATCATAGTAACCTTCCACCTCTGAAGTGTATCACTGAAATTCACGAGTAGCATTAAATGTACTATGACTTCAAGTAAACTCTTAGGAATTATGAATAGAATTGCCCATTCTAAAGAACGATTCCAGAAGTGAAACTAATAAATTTCGAAGCATGTATCTTGATACGCACACAATATTCCGCAGGATGCATCACATCATCACCCTCAGAAGTGACGATTGATCGACAGGGCAAATGCACAACGCTACATATCGTTAATTACTATTTTCTGAAAAGGTGTTAACAACACACCATTCTCAGTTGAGCAGAAATCGTTGGTGAAGATATTTTTCAGATAAACATTTTGCCTCCAGTGTGAAGAGTCTCTTGCAGCTGATGAATATTGCAGCTGGGAAAGCTGTTTTCTCCCCGAACAAACACATTCCAAACATCGCATGAGCAAATGCAAAGCTGAACGACCAACTTCACCGCAAGAATCAACTACCACCAGACCATAATTTTTTATCATGTTTCTGCAAATTCCACCTAATAATCGGAATAACTTGGCCTTGTCCATCAACAGAACTCTTAACCAATAACGCTTATCCAAAATGAGGTCATTATTTTTGAACTCTTGCTCACTTAGGGTTACACGAAGTAAAGCTAAGTCTGAGAGGTTTAAGGGGCAAAAAACCCACACAGTTCCAACACATGATCTTGAATGAAGAAAGTTAAGAGTCGTGTTCAATCAATCAAACATAAGGTCTAGAACCCTTTGTGTCTCCAAACTGCAAGCGAAATGGCCAGAATCCCACCAATCCCTCGGCGGGCATTCTTAATCGAGAAAACACCAGACGAACCAAAATCCACTTGAGGAAACACGAAGCCCGTACCCGAGAAGCCAGGGTCGCAGTAACAAACTCCGATTGCACCACAGCGGTCCTCTTCCGCCCAATTGTCAAGCAACTTCCAAACTTCCCACCCACAAACCTCGCATTGCACCTCCCAGGCCTTTTGCCCTCAATAGACTGAATCTGCAGTGGCAGCAGCGCAACGCCTTCCGCGCCCCCGAGAACCCGGCAGCTGGCCATCGCAGCTGCCATCAACGCTACAACTCTCTATATCAGAAACCTAATCTCAGAAGACTCTCAAACAAACAAAACACCCTCCGCCAACACGAACCGCAACTGACAATCCTAAAAACCTCTCTACCGCCAAGAACGAACCTCCCACAATCCTCAAATCTACTGTATCATTAGGCTACCACGGATGGCCACTCTAAAGCTACGGAAGTGGGATTAGCGACCACCAAAGAAGCGGAATCGAGGAATAAAGGGTAATTCGGGAGATAGTTTGCTCCCGGTCAACCGCAGGAGTAAACCTGCTGGGGTGGGGTTCGACTCGAAGAACAACTGGTGGGGAAAAAAAATACCACAAATGTTGATTAACTGGATATTGAAACAACGGAGGACGGGCGGTGGTGGAATGAATTCAGATGGGGATTGGGAAGGCCTCAGCAGAGGTCCGGAAAGACGATTGGTGAATCTTATCTGTACCGACCGGACCAATCTTGTGCCGGTTGCATCCATCTCGCTTCATCTCGTCCCAGTTCTGGACAGCCTGGTTGGTCAGTCTCGCTTGCCATGTGGCATTTTCTCGTGCAGTAGATGTTTATGAAGCACCTAATGAAATTGTTAACTTTATCGTACATGATTCCGAAACTACTTTCACTACCACGTACCCGACTTCGGATATTTTCCCGATTAGATAAGGGGCAATAAATACAGAAATGAGACGCATAGCTTCTGGGAGCTTTCCAAGTTTGAAAAGAAATAAGAAAAAAAAATTAGGTAGCGCATACAAGGATTAGTGAGCTCCGTAACAAGAAGAAAAAGTAATGCCCAATCTGAAGGGTGATTTGCACCACATTTTGAAACAATAAAGAAATACATATGAAACCACAAGTTTCCCAACTTTGACTACGTAGATTGATCGTGATAACCAGAGGCCAACTCTTTGGAACGTAAACAAGTATTCCGGTCCAAATGGCTAAAGTGCATCTTTCCAACATTGTCATCTCCAAAAAGCAACAAATCCTGCGTTGTATGACCACCCACACTTCTTCTTTCTCATGGTCTATGAAATGTACTGCACCTATACATAGATGGAGACCTCTTCAAGTAAATTTAGGGGATTGTAAGGCTCCGTTTTGAGTGAAGGATAGATCTAATTCAAATCAGGAAGACGGTCTATGTTACGAGCAAAATTGTGAAAAGAGCCCCTGGTTGTGTCAGGATTCAGGTATTGCAGCAGGCACCTCGCCCGGGAAAGGTGCAAGTTCATTCCTATTGAACCTGTCCTCATCATAAAAGCTAGCTCGCACTACGCGGCCTCCAAAGAATCGACCATCCAGATCTACAAGGGCTTTGGTGGTTTGCTCCGATCGTTCAAACTGCACAAAAATTCGAACTGCTTCTGTGGCAGGAAAGTTGGGCTCCGTAATCTCGAAGATCAGGACCCGAGTTACTGTTCCATATTTAGAGCACTCAGACGAGATTTCATCTTCAAGCTCAGAATCAACTTCCCCGGGTCCGACCTGACAACACGTAGTTCATGAAAATTCAGTGACAGATTTCAAAATAAAAGAAATGAAAGTAAAACACCTAAGAAGTTTGTTTAATTTTATGACCTTCGAAATGCAGTACTTCAAAGAGTTGATAAAACAGGATCATACGAAGGAACATATCTGACTGTCCTATTCAATATTTACAGTGTGAGAGCACATTGTCCAACGTGATCAATGCTTGCATACAATGCATTCATTGGCATCCTCTATCCCAAGTTCATTTCCAGCTAGCAATTAACTTAATACAGTCCTACATCAAATGCAATTCAATCCAACCATCTGACCAAATCAATTACATATATGTAAAGATCAAAACCACACACCATGTTGCGAAGCAGTACAACTCGTGTGGGAGATCCGGATATGGAAACTCCTTTCACAGCCGGCTTCTTATCCACAACAGGAGCTGCAGCAGGCGTGAGAGCTGCATTCACAATCACACCAGCCCGTTTATCTGTCTTCCGAGCCATTAGCGGCACAGTGATTCCCTGTTCTTGCTTCCCAAGCCCTTGCCCTTCTTTCCACCCCATTCTAGCCATCATCCTCTGAGCAGCAGTCATGGAACTCGTCTTGCTCGCACTAAACCCTTCACTACTCTTCGGCGGCGATGGAGACCTTGCTCGAGCGGGGCTTGGACTTGAGTCTGCCACTCTAGCTGCAGACAGCATCGCTCGTCTTTTCCAAGCTTCCTCTCCACTAATTCGCAATGCAGCCCGCTGCTCAGGCCCCTGCTCCTTCTCTCTTTCCATCTCTCTCTCCCTCTCCAATTCCCTCTGTCTCATCAAAGCTTCACGCTCTCGCTCACGATCTTCCTCCTCCTGACGCCGCCTCTCAACCTCCATACGCATCTCCTCCTCTATTTTCCGTCGCCTCCGCTCTCTGCAATATTCATCGTAATCATTCGGCCTAGCTGGATCGTACTCTTCCAGCACTCTACTACTCACCGCCACAAGAGCCGGCTGTACTGGCACAGGCTGCGAAATTGGCATCTCGGACGTAGCAGGCACATTGCCAACACCCACCCCATCGGTGATCCATCGTGAAGTCGCTAACAACCCTCGCGGTACAGCCGAAGGTGCTTTCGGCTTCGTTGCTGATACCTGGTTCCGTAACACCGACGTCGGAGGCGCAAACAAGTTAGGTTTTCTCACATTCGAAGGTGCAAGCTTACTGTTACTCCACACAGAGGCTCCCACAGGCCCGCTCGACGGCACTCCCGTATTCTTCCCCGAGCCCTCGTCATCCCCCGACGCAGACGGGGGCGGCAGATCCCCATACAAACCTCCCAACATCGGTCAAACCACGAACTACCACCTAAACCCCAGACCAAGGTCCTCCACTGCAACTGCACTGGTTGTTCCAAAATCACTCCCACAACAAGAAACAATTTCGAAAATTGGTCACAAGAACGACCTAGTTCTCCGACGCGAAAACAAAGAGAGGAAGAAGTAAATACAAATCCAATGCTAAACCAATTAAACGCCAAACAGGCTAAGATCACTTTCGTAAAAAATGATGAAAAAAAGAAGAAAAAAAGCAAATAATTCCGAACTGGAAATTTTCCTGAAGCCTCTTCTTCCACTCTCAGATTCTAATAAAAAAATGCAAGATTTCCCGAGGCTACTGTGGCCAAAATTCCTGTCCCGCCATCAACAGCTATGGTGAACAACGCCAGCATTGGCAGAAACCAAGAGGTCCACAGAGCAAAGCAGAGATCCAACAACCCTAAGAAGCGGCAAACTTCTCAGTTTGAGAGGATGACAGTTCTGGTCGTAACAATCGCCTACTCCCACAGTTTTCCTCTTGTGGAATTTGCATGCGGATCGCAGAGAAATCACACATTCTCGCTCAAGGATGAATGAAACGTTCAGGATTCATCCTTATTTGTGACTTCCATCCACAGTCGACTATCCATAACTGCAACGACATCCAAATGCCAAAACTGTAAAATACATGGGTTTATGGCATTTCTAAAGCTAATGCGGTAGAGATTTTCAAATAAATTATGGTTATTTGACAACTACGTGCACATACCCATTTCCGCATGGACGATACTTGAAAATGAACACTTATCAAGTAGATTTTTCAAATATTTTGTGGAAATATCAAATTTTATTTAATTTTTAAAATAAAATAGGAAAAATTAATTAAATATATTAGTTTCTATTGATAAAAATTACTATGCATGAGAAAAAATTAAAAAAAAATAATTCTGTTTTGTTTTATGAACACCATGAAAATTTTAATGTAATGAATAGCATGTGTTAGGTTTCATGTTTCTTTCCTAACATTGCATTAAAAATTATCCAGTATTGCTTTTTTACATTCCATACATGTAAATTTAAATATATATTTATGGAAAAGGTGCAGTGAATGATTTATTTTATTCATTAAATAAATTAAATTAAATTACACATTTAAAAACTAACTAAATTAAATTAAGTCTTTTAAAACTAAAGAATGTGTTAGTATTTCAATTTCAAGTTTCAAAGAAAAAATATTTTATTTAATTTAATAATTAGTGTGACAAAAAGTGCATTAAAAATTTATTTAAAACTTTAAATTTAATTTTTATAAAAATATTATATATATATATATATATATATACAAAGAGAGAGGAGAAGAGGGGGGAAATGTTAAAAAGACCCATGCTAAAGAGACCCACGTTTGATGAAGAATATGGTAATCCAATAGTGGAGAAATGAATTTAGAGATCGTTTATTTATTTATTTTTATGATGGTTAGAATGGATTAATTTAGTAAAAACTTATGTTTATATATATATATATATATATATATATATATGCACACACATATATACATATATGCATTTTAAATAAATATTCCAAAATTTAATATTATACCACAAATTAAAAATACATATTCAATTAATCCATCTAGATCTTATATTGATCCACCACATAATTTTATGTTATTAAATTGCTCCAAAACTCATATTGAATAGCTCAACTTTTTTTTTGCAATAGAGGATTTTCTAACCTAAGTGACATGTTTGTTAATTCAAGCAAATAACTTCAAATATTATTCTATTAATAGGATGCTAGTACTTAGTACATATTGTTCACATAAAGCCAAGAGGAGTCTTGAGTGTTTGAGTCTTCAAGTGTTTCTAATGCTCTCGCATTGGGTCAATTTAAGATTTAGGTGGATTAATTTAATATTCTTCCAATTTTATTCATAAAAAATATAAATTTTAATATGTAAGAAACAACAAAATCTATATAATAAATAAAAACATAAAAATATATACATTAAAGCCTAATAAACAAATAAACTTTCTAAAAAAATACCTAAGTAAAAACTATAAAACTTCAAGTCTTTTTTCTTCTTGGATCATTAATAATTTTTAAAATCTGATGTATTTATTTGTAAGTAAGATTATTGTTTATAATATTTTTATTTATATTTAATTATTAAATTTTATAGACCCATATAATTTTGAAGAGCAATTAGGCAATTGATGTTGACTAATTATTATTATTTCAAATCTTATTTTTGGTTATATAAATTCATACACATATCATTCGAAAGCAAAACTCAAAAACTAAGACAAATAACATTCATAATAATAGTATTCAAATTAAGACACAGACAAATTTATGATATAAATTAGAACTTTTGTAAGTAAAATTCAAAGGCACTTCACTATGTAGATGATAAGAAAGACTGACACAAAATCTTAAAATTCTAATACAATGTTAGTGGGAGACCAAACAAACTCATTACACTCATGCTTTGTTTTCTAAACCAATCATAGTCCACAACTTAGAAGTAGGTTTATGTTAAGAATCAACTTTGCAAAGTTAGATGCTTGATGAAGTACTAGCAGAAACCGGTGCTTTTGGGCATTGCAATCTCTGACACAACCATCCATCCGTTCTCATGTTTGGCCAATGAGAGGGCTTCTTTATGTCTTTGTCTTATATTTAACCTGTTTTGTTACATAGATTGGGGAGCGGAATAAGGGGATATACATGGGTAACATGAGCAATAACTATGAATGAAAGTGTATTTTAAAAGCTTAATCAAACTGCGTATGCTGAACCCTATGACGACACTGAGAGTTTAGGTCTGCCGTAGTTTTAAAAGCCAGTTATTACAATTATTCAGTCTCCGTCTTAACCCTTTTTCTTGCGCTTACATTAAGGACTGCCTTCTATTGTTTTGATCTTCATCTAATTCTCGCATAACAAACACCTAAAGTGCTCAGGATCTCGTCTAAATGTTTCTGATTAGATAGAATGTCTCGTTTCATTTTAACTTGTACAGCGAGAGGGACGAGATTGAGATTAAATCGCACCATTATGTGTGTTTCCATTGGGCTCACATCGTCGAGCGAGCAGAATCACAAGCTATACGCGTCTTTGATTGCTAATCGTGGTGCCGCAGTAACCCGAAAGATCCAAAAATTTACGGTTGTGTTCGTAAACATGATTAGAGTTTGATCACAGCACTTGTGCGTGATCAGCTCTGTTGTTTCTACAGATTGTCAAAACGTTGTCAGGCTACGATGAAGCTCAAAACTTGACCGTGTTGAACTTGATCGTCACGATTGTCCGTGTGAAATTATCCAATTTTGCCAGAATAGTTGTGACATTGCGAACGTCGAGAAAATCAACACCTGCCTGGATGTTGATCGTTGGGTTGGACGTTCCACCATCCATCAATATATGTGAACGATGGATGTATCTTCGTCGTTTGTTTGGACGAATTAGCTGCCGTGAAATGCGGAACATTTTGTTGAAACCCTAACCCTAATTTCTGAGAGTGGACTCCCCTTTTGTGTCGCTCCTAGCGCCATGGAACTCCCTTTGGCGAAGTGTGCGAATCGCCTTGCTTGCTCCCTCGCTTAACATTTGCGAAACCCATCGCGTAGAGCGGTGACAGCAGCTTGGCAGCATGTTGATTCCCAAGAAGAACCGGGTGGAGGTTTACAAGTATCTCTTCCAGGAGGGTGTCTTGTACGCTAAAAAGGATTACAATGCCCCCAAGCATCCCGAGATCGATGTGCCGAACCTGCAGGTCATCAAGCTCATGCAGAGCTTCAAATCCAAAGAGTATGTGAAGGAGAACTTCGCGTGGAGGCACTACTACTGGTGAGTTTCATCGTCTCGCCTGCATGGGTGCCGGGTGTTGTGTTCCTTGTAACAGCGTCGTTGGGGTTGCTTTTGTGCTGGTGTTGGTATTGGTAGGGGTGTCTTTTTTGGTCTGAACTGGATTGATTTAACCAGATTAACTGTGTTGTAAGCAATGATGAATGCTTACTATGCTGTAGTCAAGTTTTAAAGTTCTAAAATTTTCCAACATCGGTACTGCGTTGGCGTTATAACATATCAGTAGGCGGTTTTCTCAAATCTTGGGTGCACTCTCCTTGCAATGTTCGGCTAGTTTTCATTCATCTCACATTGTATGAGTGGTTTAGGTGTTTCAGAGCCTCCCTGCAGTCGTAATCTCATTCTGCTTCCAATGAAACTTATTCTTTTAGGGTAGGTCTTCCTGACAGGAGTATCTGGGGGTTACCAGCCTCTGAAATCTTCGAGTAATTGCGTATTCTCTGAACACCATCACAAGCGCCGTTTTCTATCTCTCATTTTACCCTATATTATCCCTTTTTTTTTTTTTTTTTTTTTTTGAAAGAGGTCTGTTGTAATTTGTACTAGGCAACGCTACTAGTTTAGATTTTTTCCTCTCACCACAGTCCACAGATTCACGAGTAGTTCGAAAGTGTTTTTTTCTCCCTCTTTTGTAAGGGTTTGTGTGTGAGTATTTTGTTTGTATTGTTAAACTTCTGTCCCTTCATGTCGTTTGAGGGACTCTGAAGTAATTGTGGAACTAATTACCGTTCCTTAAGCGAGGACCATTTAAGTGGAGTGTGTAAATTTTGCTGGGTAGCCTTACATGTGCTTCCACAAGGATCTTATGTTGTTTTTTTTTCGTATTTGATTAAGTATGAAATCTTGGAGGTGAAGTTTGTACTCAGGTTATCGTCCACTCATATTGCAGGTACTTGACGAATGATGGTATTGAGCACCTAAGGACATACCTTAATCTTCCTTCGGAAATCGTCCCCGCAACCTTGAAGAAGTCCGCACGCCCTCCAAGCAGACCCATGGGAGGTGCTGGAGGTGATAGACCTCCCCGTGGTCCCCCAAGAGAAGGAGAGAGGCCACGATTCGGTGGTGACAGGGAAGGTTACCGAAGCAGCGGTGGCCGTGGAGGTGGTTTCGGAGGAGAGAAAGGTGGAGCCCCCGGAGAGTACCGGCCTGAGTTCCGTGGTGGACGCGGTGGTGGTTTTGGCCGTGGAGGTGGTTCACCCAGCGCTATCACCGAGTAGAGCCTTCTTCTGAATATGTTATTTACAATTCTCCAATATGGAATTTGAGGGAGCTACAGGACAGCATTAGCTCTGCTATGTCTCAGGCCTTAGGTGTGAGTTAGAAATTCTAACTTACAGTGCTGCGTAATTCCAATGATCGCAATGAGCTTTACTGGAGAAGCACTTACTTACTCGCATCTTTGTCGTTGACCAAATTTGGAGAGCACAATGGAGTCTTTTGGTTGAAGCCGTCTGGAAAGGCCTGAATTGGGCCCACCCACTCTTCTTGATTTGTGTAATGGGCACTCCGTTACGTGCTTTCAATTGTTTTTGTAATTGGTCCATATCATCTTATTCCAGCACTCTTGATGATGTTTACCTTGATACTTACATGCTCAAGGCTGGAATGTGGAACATTGAAAGGGGAGGTGAACAGTGTACTCTCTCTGTTTGCACGAGCTAGGATTGACGAAGTCGTCAGTGGTACTTGTTATTTAAAGGTCATACTTTATACAGTGAGCGGCTGGCTGCTATAGCAGAGGACTTTGGGATGAGGAGAACAAATTGGTTGGGCACGAACTTGGGTGCCAGGCCTTTATAGAGTTCTTTGTTCATATATCTATCAACCAAAGCCAGTTACTAGAATTGGGTGGGTCCACTTGTCTATGCTTCAGAACAGCATCAGAATGGTCATTCTGTCCCGAATTTGCCACAAAACTGCTTTTTGTCGAGTACACAATGACGTTGCAAGTTATCGGAATTCCAGATGAAATTCTCATGTGTTAGAAACAGGTAGAGTGGCTACGCAATCATCTGAACCCTTCGCAAAGCTTGAAATACGAACGTCCTACTCGAAAGCCAATATGCCTCCGGTGGATGCACCGCATAAGACATAAAATTTTTGCACTTTGTGCACAGTGATTGATGTGAAGGATAGTCTCAGACAAAAAGAAAGTCGGTGTAGGTAGAGGTGGTGAAATGAACAGTGGCCACAGTCCCTGCTGATCGCACTTCGAAAGGCACTTGTAAGTAGCCTGTCTGATTGTACCAGACGGGGTTACGGGCACCTGGTGGTTTCCCGGTGGGACCTTCCGCAAAGAAGGGCTTCATCTCGAACTTGTTGTCGATCTCCTGCTGCTCGGTGGCTGTCTTTTTCACACCCGGATGAATCACTCATGTTTCGATGTGGTACGGGTAGTCTGTGCCGCAACCTGAGACATCAGTTTTGCCGGTGACACTCGAACTTGTGGGTTGCTCGTGTCTTTCGCTGCTGGTGTCACTGTAGTCGATCAATGTGCATTGAGCTGAGCACCTCCGCCTGAGGATTTGTCCTCAGTCAAACCTTTTGAGTGTGGTAATAGTGGCATAAAATGAATCCATTGACTTACTAGACGTATACCTAAGCACCACAAGCAAAAGCAGCAAAAAGGCAAGCTGTCGTGGTTTTTCCCGAGTTGCGGCCTGTCGAGATACTTGTGGGATTGCATAGCAGGATG
This sequence comes from Physcomitrium patens, assembly GCF_059467195.1. Taxonomy (NCBI): domain Eukaryota; kingdom Viridiplantae; phylum Streptophyta; class Bryopsida; order Funariales; family Funariaceae; genus Physcomitrium; species Physcomitrium patens. The sequence goes on from NC_143411.1 coordinate 12,313,176, forward strand.
AATTTCGGAGCGAGTGAGTAGATTTGGTCGGTTTGCGATTGTGGGTACTGCATCGAAATTACTATCTGGTGAGGTAAGTTGTCGATGTGGATGGAGGGTTATGGATGGTCAGAGGATTTGCTGCACAGATTGAGCTAAGTTTGCAGAGAGGGTTCAAGTTAGTGTGGAGGTTTTTTGGAGTTGGTATGTGTTATGATTCCGGTGGACTAATTGGGTTGAACTGAATGTTGCCTATCGTCTGCTGCGAAGCAGATTTTGTGGAAAAAAATTAGAGATGGTTTTGGGTTGTGCCGACTTCTATTGAAAAGATTGCACAGGAGTACTCCTGACGTGGGTTACATGTGTGTGGATCACGGGAGTTCTTTTTGTTGATTTGAAGATGGGTTTATTGTTCAAAGTAGTTTAGGTTCGCGAATTCTATTTATTGTATGCATCAATAAGACAGCGTTTTGGTGCCAATTAACTATACCTCGCGTTGGGGATGCAGGAAGTTTGGTGAGTGCAATGTCTTTGGGAGATCAGTCTTGACCGTGCACTCTGCGTTCCTTGTTCCGAAGATTTCAAGCTTTAGGGCACATATTTCGTCCTCTCCGTCGTCTTCCCCATTGTGTACGAGGAGGTTACCCTTATCGACTGGATTGGTGCAGGTCATCTCCTCCTCCTTTGTCTCAGCGTGTAAAATTAGGACGATAAAGTTGCGTGCAGCCTAGTTTGGGTACTTGGTCTCAGTTGGTGTGTCTAATGGCCAATTTCATTGCTACCCTAAAACGCCTCTAATTTATCATGTCACAATTTCCACCTTTCGGTGCAAGAAACCTTCATTCCAGGGGCTGTTTAATCACGACCAGCAGCTGTTGCATTGATTTGAATTGGGTGAACCGAATTGACATCGTAATCACAGATTTTTTTCCTGTTGACAGAGCTCACAGGTGATTGTGAAAAGTGAGCTCCTGCTGTCAACTTTTGTTTAGTTTCAATGGACGGTTCATCGGGGAACTCTCCTGCTGGGGTGATAGAGAAACCGGAAACGAAGGAGAGAACTGAAGGCAATGTGAAAGTGACAACGGGTGTGGGAAATCCAGCAGCACTTCATAAGAAGACTAGTATGGTGCGTGCAGATCTTGTCAACCTTGCGGATTTAGACATTGCTTTGAATAGGGTTCATAGCAAACTACCTAATTCTGCAGAGGCAGCTAGTGCAGAACCTCCTGGTCCTGTGGAGGAATGGGAGATTAATCCTCGAGAGATCACTTTAAAGCATATGATTGCTCGTGGCACTTTCGGGACGGTACACAAAGGAGTATACAATGGCCAGGATGTCGCAGTGAAGCTACTTGAATGGGGCGAGGAGAACACTATGAAGAAATCCGAGGTCCAATATTACAGAAACCAATTCAGACAAGAGGTGGCTGTTTGGCATAAGCTCGACCACCCTAACGTCACGAAGTTCATCGGGGCATCGATGGGGAACTCGGATTTGCGAATCCCCTCAGCTGTGGACGGTGACGACGGATTCCATCATGTGCCGAATAATGCCTGTTGTGTTGTCGTTGAGTTCCTTGCAGGCGGGACCCTGAAAGATTTTCTCATTCGCCACCGGCGGCGAAAACTCTCGTACAAAGTGGTGGTAGAACTCGCCTTGGATGTGGCTCGAGGGCTCGCATATCTCCACTCTCAGAAGATTGCTCATCGTGATGTGAAGACAGAGAACATGTTGCTTGACAAACAAAGGAGAGTGAAAATTGCCGACTTTGGAGTTGCAAGAGTGGAGGCTTCCAACCCCAAGGACATGACTGGCGACACCGGCACTCCGGGATACATGGCTCCAGAGATCCTTGACGGCAAGCCCTACAACAAGAAGTGCGATGTGTACAGTTTTGGGATCTGCCTGTGGGAGGTTTACTGTTGCGACATGCCCTATCTGAACCTTTCCTTTGCAGACATGACTTCGGCTGTTGTGCATCAGAACTTGAGACCCGAGATGCCCAAGTGCTGCCCTAGTGGCCTTGCCGACATTATGAAGAGGTGTTGGGATGCGAATCCTGAGAAACGGCCTGCAATGGCTGATGTAGTGAAGATGCTGGAAGCGCTGGACACCTCCAGAGGAGGAGGTATGATTCCTGCCGACGCTCAGCCGCATGGATGTCTCTGTTTTGGAAGATACAAGGGCCCATAGCAACTTCTTCTTCTCCTCCTGCTCCTCCTCCTCCCTCTTCTGCTTCTTCTTCTTCTTCTGCTGCTGTTGCTTCTTTTATTAGACGTAGAAAATGCATGATCATAATTATGGAAGCATTTTGTCTCCCCTGGTTTCGTTTCAAGCATGGCTGCTTGACTTTGCATCGTCAGAAACCTGGTGTAGAAACTATATTCCGTATAATTTAGCAGGAAAGTTTGTGCCCACAACGTTTTTATGATAAGCAATTTGCTTTCTGTCGGAGTAGAATCTTTCACCTTTGTAATGTAACTATTTGACTTGGAAGTCATCGATCACTTGTGTGCTCGAACCGGCCCTCTTTTTGGTTTCTCCTTTTTTGCTTAATTGTTTCTGTCTTGCGGTATCATGTATGTTTATCGAAACATGGGCTTCACATGCAGTAGATGATGCAGTGTAGTATAGAGAAATGTCTTTTTCCCCTAGTTGAACAACACAGTTGTGCATGTAAATTGAGTTCAATTTTTGTCAATAAAACAGTGTTGCTATTTTTCACATAAAATGTGTGACGTGTCAACTAATTTAAGGTTTTGTCTACTCACAAGTTCTTTTCTCTAAACAGAAGTAGTTTGGAAAGATTTCAGATGGGTTACAAAATTTCTGAGCTTTAGGATCAGTATAATCAAGCTATTTATCCCAATTGGATGATTTGGAGTGAGAACACATTGTGGAGGTTTTACTCAACATTATTAGCGAAATATGGCACGGCGGCCACTATAAGGCTTTCGATTACTCTGCAATTACTCGTGATTACTCTGCAATTACCAGCGACCGTTGTATAAGGGGAATAAGATCCTGAGACCTTGATTAGCTTCTCAAAGCTAATAGCCACGCGGAAGTTGTAACGTTCATTTGTAATTATAATGACAGAGAAAAGGGCATTGACCAATTTTTTATCCATGACCCCTTGGTCCTTGTGTAGCCAAATTTTATGTGCTCGGTTGGTTGGCAAGAAAAGAAATTTGTGCATTGTGAAGTAGAAAGTAATAAAGAATTTGTGCACTTCAAGAAGGTTGTTGCAAAAATAGCAAAATTATTGTTCAATAGGATTGAATCTTGTTAAAATAAATAATAGTTTATGATAATTGAATTAGAAAAAGTGTTTACTTCATTTATTTATTTGCATTAATTCATCATTAAAGTATTTGAACTAATACCTATATGTTGATTATAAGTTGTATTTAGTTTACAATTTTTTACAACTGATTTGGAATTTTTGTAGCATTTTGTTTAAAATTAAAATCAAAACTATTTTATAAATTTTAAAGATGTAATTTGTACAAACAATCAAGAACCAAGCCTGGAACAAAATTTGTCCATTATTTATAACCATAAAGGCAATACTACAAAATCATTCATTAAAAAAACAATGTCAGATTATAGAATAAATTTAGAGATTGGTCTATTTGCAGAAGAATAATACAAATTAGTGCACAACTTTTGCTACTAAAAACATGAAATAATGTCGCAAATAGCAAAAATAAGAACATGTTGCTTTTAGATATCTTAGTGTGGCTTTTACATAAATTGTTTAAAAAAAAATTAAGATCTCAAAATTATTTTGAAATATGTTGCATATAAACATTTTTACAATTAGTGATTTTGTAAAAAAGTTTGAATATTCTTTTCTAAGTATATAATTTTCTTTAATGTTGCATTGATCTAAGCTTTTTGTTAAAAGAATTGTAAAACAAGATTCACAATATTGTATATTCATAAAATATATTGAAAAATAAAATATCATTTATTAAAAATTCTATTAAACTATAATAATTATTTATATTATGTATTTAAAATATTGATAAATTAAATTATTTGATTATATGTTTTTTTTTTATAAGGCTTTTTACAAATACTAGATGGTTTTAAATACTATTTGTATATATAGATGTTAACTTGATGGATTCTCATGCATTTAGAAAACTTATGCATTTACATAGTATGCAATTAAATATGTTATATTGTAAGTATTTTCTTTAAGAAGTATTGAAGAGGCTTCCTAAGTACAAGTTCAATGTCTAGATTCTTTTAGATATGCCTCATGCCTATAGAAACTTATCCAAGAAATTTCCATGTTTAAAAGCTAATTAAAAGAAACCTACAACTTAGACAATTAGATCACAAGCCTCATAGTTTTTAGAAAGTTCTTACATGGCTACCTTGGTAGATTGTTATACTAGTAAAGAAGGTAAGAGGTTGATGTTTTTAACTCCTTTAATTGGTTGTAATTATAATTTGGTCCATTTTATAATAACTTATCAATATGTAATATTTTAATAGGTTTTTCACTATCTACAAAGAAAAAAACTTCTAAAAGAGATTTTTTTCTTCAAAAAGTGAGAGATTCATGTGAGGATTTATTAAACTATTTTTTATTATTTTATTGAGTAGTGTAAACATTTATTACAATGATACAAAGTTATTCATTTTCTTTGTTGAAGAAAACAGGTTAATTTGTGATAGTTTTATATTTAATCAATACTATATTATATAATTTTTTTATTAAATACTCAAATTTTATATTCATGATTTTAATATGTAAAACATATCTAAAAATTTAATTGCATTTGAAGATTCAATCATTGTTGAGTTTGCAACTATATTAATATTATGTTTTTTTAACATATCTATTTTTCAATTCTTTGTAAAATAAATAAATTATACAATAATAATAGACCATAATTTGAATATTTTTTTATAAATTCAATGTTTATTTTCTGTTTAGAAGTTTTTTTCTGGAAATATAAAAATAAAAATTTGCACCAATTTATACAGTAGTGTTATCAAAATTCATATGTATTTAATAAAAAATATTGATATTGATAATAAAATAGCATAAAAAGAAAAAAACAATATATATTTATATATTTATATTTATATATATTTTTATATATATTTTTATATATATTTTATATATATTTATATATATTTTTTATATATATTTATATATATATTTATATATATATATAAAAGAATGTTAAAGTGACCCACCTTTTTGTTTTCTGCCACACTCTGAGGTTCTGGAACTGGATATGAAGCCCAAGGCCCTTTCTTCCGAAGAAATGCTGACTACTGCTGCTGCATGCTGGATGAGAAAAGAAGATGACACCCCGTCTCCTCCCCTCTGAGCCCCAAGTTCGCAACTCGCTCGACAGACACCCCAGACTGACTAACATGATGAGGTATCACCTCCAGAGAAATCTCCTCCGGTTGGAGGGGCTCCGCCTCCCTACTAGCTTTCCGGTGCCTTGCAGGAAATGACGAACGCCACCCTTATGGATCCCGTCGTGATCTACAACAAACATTGAAACATAATACACATCCCTTACTGCGCCGCGTCTGTTTTCTGAAAAAAACTACTTGGAGCTGATTGAATTGCTATCCGTTCTTTGAGATCCCCTCCGAATGCCAAGAGAGCCTAGCAACCCGTTCGATGGTACCGAACTAGTATGGCCTGTATCTCTCTCTTAACATTTGATTAAAACCCCCCAGAACTTCCTGCGAAGCTTGCCCCATCATCACCTCATCCGATCGATTTCGTCCATCCCTCGCATAAATACTAACACATTTAGAGAATGTCTGCAATCCAATGCTATTATTGTTTGGGAGATTTCAGTTGCTGCCAGAGCCACTCACTTATAAGTTCCGGCGTTCACTTTAATAAAGACCGGTGACTTGCTGTGCTCCGGGATAGAACTCAAAGCTTCATTGACAGTCTTGAAGTTTCCAGCTCCACTCTGATCAACCACAATCCCGGTTTTGCCGACCATACTAGCAAACTCGTCAGCGGTGGCAGCGGACTTGGCAGCTCTCTCCCAAGCGTCATGCTTCTCTCCTACTCTCTGAATCCAGCTTGCAAAGCTAGCGATTACTTCCTCCCTAGTTTCGGGGATCTTTTGGGAAGATTGCGCGAGCTCTGCGGAGAATATTAATGCCAGTCACCAAGAGGCACACAGTGTACCCAAGGCTAGCCATGGTGAATCAAAACAGCAGCGCAACACAGGAGGTAAGTTGGATTCACAACTTGTATGAATGCCGGTGAGATTGTGTTGCGCAGTTCCAACAACACAAACCTAGAATAATGACATCATCTCGTTTCTTCCGTTTTGACTGTCTTGGCCAATTCGCTCGACCGCATTCATGTCACAAGGTTTAGGGGTTAGCGATGAGAATTACGGAGAGCTCGAGACATTAGCTTCCAGTCTGATGTTGCATTCCCAGTGGGTGTTCACAAGCGAGGCACTGAGCATTGAGGAGCCGTTGGACGATAAGTTTGGGCCAATTAATGTACCTGCTAGGTCATCTTCAATCTCTCTGTTCCAGCAAACCTTCCCCTCCTCTCTTTCGACGGGGGCTGCGACCAAGTGTTGGGAACATGGAGCGAGGGCTGGGAACAAAGGGAGCGGAGTTGGGAACTAGGGGTGGGTCGATTTAACAAAAAGATGGGTTACTTTAACATTCTCCTATATATATATATATATAGATATATATTCTTCAGCAAACATTCTCATATTATTTTAAATATATCTATCTATCTATCTATCTATCTATCTATCTATATATATATATAAATCAAAATTATTAACAAGAAGGTAGTGTTTAAAACATTATTTAGAAATAAAATAGATTATTTATTTTGGTTTTATAAATTTAATGCCACATATATAAACTTGAAATATAGATTTATTAAAGTAATTTTTTTCTTGGAAAACATGATAAACAATAAAAACACATTTGATTTTGCACTTTTAAGAAGAGACTCTTAATATTTAGTTATAATTTTAGAGATAGATATCACATTTAAAAAAAATCTAAAATTTTAAAATTAAATTAAGAAACAATACATTAAAATATATTTTTTAAAAAATATTAAAAATAAAATAAAATAAAATAAAATCTAAGACTTTCTTAGCACCTCTTACATATTCCAATTTTCTCTTAAGTCTATTTAATTTCTTTGTGCTTAGCAACTGTTTCTCTAATTTCTTTTTTTTCTAAATTAATTAATTTTTAGTTGATTGTGTTCTTTTTTATTTATTTTTATCAAATCATTTATTTAAAAAAATTATGTTGTAAATCAAAATTTGAAATTGTAAATGTAATTTACCTCTAAAAAATTTACATATTTTACATGTTGGATATTTTTATGTTTTCTTCTAATTATATAAAATCAAAGTAACTTCTCAAACTTAGTTAAAATTTAAGGATGTAAAAAATTTATTAATACTTCTAAGCTTGAGTAAGACCAAAAGAAAAAGTACACATGATCAGGAATAAAAAGGAAATGCTTAAAGACTTAGTTAAAATTTAAAATCTACTTAAAGTATATATATATATATATATATATATATATATATATTTATATATGTTCTAGTATATTTTAAGCTTAATGCAAAGTTGCATAATAAAATACTTGATTTAAAAAAAACTATTTCAAAAAAAATAAATAGATCTAAAAATGTATCCAATACAATTGTATCATTTATTGTAATTTTACCATACATGTTTTTTTTATTATTTAATTCATCAAATATACATATATTTTAATACTATGAAAAACAACCTGTGCTTATGTTATCAACAAATCTCTGTAATTGATAAATGTCATTAACCCAACAGACAATACGCACTTGAAAAGTTTCATATTTTGTTAACATCTCAAACCTATTGTTTATCATCCAATACATCAGAATACTTAAAACTTTACATATATCTAAGGCCTCACACTAACACTTCTATGACATCAGATATGCTTGCATTTTGTAGTTTCATAAACCTATTATAATTCTGTTATTTACTATCCACCATGATTTTAAAACTTTGTTCAACATTCTACACTTGTCCTTAATAAAGTGATGACAAGACACTAATATCCTCTTTTTTAATGTTTTTATTTTATTTTATTTTTTGAGCAATTTATGCATCAACACACTCACATACAAGCTTAGCTTTTCTATAAGCTCACAACTATGTTAATATTGCCACAATATTCTATGAAAGTAAAATTAAGAGACCTTTTTTTTCTAAAATAATATATAATGTAGTAAATAAACTATGTCTTCTTTTTATACTAAAAATTTCCAAAATACATGATTGTTATTGTTTTTTAAAGTATATTTTTTTAATAATTCGGTAGAATTTTTCAATAATAAATGATAGAATATATATATATATATATATATATATAATTAGAATAATAATATCCTCAATTACTAATAAAATCGTTCATGTAAATCTTAGAAACCCGAAAAGAACCATGCTGTTGCACACTTTGTAATCTCTGTTTCTTGTTCAGCCATTTTTTTTTCCAATTCATTCCTTCTAATTTTATTCTAGGCCTTTGTAAATATCAAATTTTTAATTGGTTTATTACACTTTCATTTTACAAAAAAAAAATATAGATGCTAGACATGTCTTGTTAATTCTATATATATATATATATATATATATATATATGTAATTGGTGGTTACAACAGCTTATTAATATTGTTATGTTAATGATGCATTTTCATGTTAATATGTAAAGTTAAACTTAAAATTAACAATGATAGCTTTTTTGATTAGAATTTTTTTAACAATTGTTTCATTAACAAATAGTGTTAAATGGAAAACCGAAAATAAAAAATACTGAGGTATTTAGGGGATATTACTTTTACATGTATAAAAATACCAAAAAGTGTCAAAACTGAATGATGTAGTTTAAGTTTATTTTCAAGATGTAAAACAGTAAATTTTCATTGGTGGTGTTCTAAGTGAAATATCACCCAGCTTTATTGTTTTTAATCTGAAAGGGTTCAAATCCAAAAATTGTTTACGAACTTTGTCCTTCTGGATATTTGATTAAAACATGGTTACTATTCAAATAACATGTATGCATATATATATATATATATATTGAGAGAGAGAGAGACAGAGAAAAAAAAAATAATAATATAATCTTTCAACTGATCAATAATTTCGTACAATTGTTTCATTGAAATTGAAATAATAATTTAGTGTTGTGTAAGGTACAGTAATAGATAGTGTAAAGTGGCATTTCATCTGTTTGCAATCACTTCACCGAAAAGCAATAAATAAATAAATAAATAAATTAATCAATAATAATAATAATAATAATCTTATTATTATCAAATGAATATTTGAAGAGTAGTAAAAAAATATGGCCCAACAAGATAATTGGCGCCAGCGAAGTCCTCCTCGGAAGACTGGGAAGAAGGCCAGCGACTGGAGACTTGGAAGGTCTTCAGTCCGCTGCCGGGCCCTCTGGGAAAGGACTTGGAAGAAGACCTGGGATCGAAGACTTAGTGGGGGTCTTGCGTGCACATATGGGCCCTCTTGTGAGGACCCGGAAGAGACTCCAAGCATTCGGAATAGGTTTACTTTCTCGTTCGTTTTTTAAAATATTTCTTTGTTTTAATTAAAGAAATACATGCATTTTACTGGAAGAAAATTGCAAAATCATGTAAAGGAGGTCAATAAAAAAGGACATCAAGCAACAATAATGTACCCAAAAAGGTAAATAGCTTGATTGGAGACATTGATTTTCTAAGGAATCTAACATGTTTCATATTATTATTATTATTATTATTATTTATCTATATTTTTTTCGAAATAAATTAATTGATGATGGGTCAAATTGCATTTGAAAAAGCATGGTCAACTATAATTGACCTCTTCGTTCCTTGTTGTGACCACACAACCATGCATTTCAAAAACAACCATGGTGAACACAAATTTTTGTATTCAAGTAAGTATGATTGATGATACGTAAAGCTTAAAAGGCAAAAATAGAGCATGATTGATGATTAGGTGATTTGGTAAAGTCAACAGGTCAAAAGCTTAAATGGCAAAAAAGTTAGAATGGTCATAGAAATAGTTTAAAGTTTATGACTTTTTACTGTTTTTTTCAAGTACTTTTACTTGTAAATTAGTGTAGCTTTTTTGGCTGCAGTTAATGGCTCATTGCGAGTCATCCAATAATAATAATATGACTTGGATCCAGGATCACTTCAAATATTAATAATACCATTCAAATTGCTTTTGTGAATTAATTTTAATGTACCCTGTGTTACAGGTTAATCATTAAAATGATTTCGAAGTGATTTTAAGTGTTGAAAAAAATGATAATAACAATCCACAGTAATTTAAATATTTATACTCAGAAGAAAAATTAAAATAATATATTCAAGAGTGTGAAAGATGGTAGTAGTTTAATTGCAATTTTTCGTTTTATTATTATTATTATTATTATTATCATAGATGATAGTTGGTTTCTAACAAATAGAATATATAAAATAATCATTGACTGTATTCTGGTTTTGTGAATTTGGTGGACAAAAAATTTGACAGCAAGAATATTTTACAATAAAAACCATAGCATTTCAATATATTGTCATGTGTGTATATATATTCATGTGGATAATTATTTAGATAGAGAAAAATTAGAGTAATTAAATTACGAAAAACATTATATTACTATTTTATGAAATATCATCGAAATATATAGTTCAGTGAAAGACTTTGGATGACAATGGATTAGAAAATAATCATCCATCCATCCACATTCGTCCTCATGGAAGTGCGTACCTCCCAACAATCCGAAATATAGGAAATTGAACTACGAGGCCAGAACTGTTATCGCGGATGAAAGCCTGGCTTACATCCGCGACTATTTTCCGTTGATCTATAAAATCCCACGAGTGAGTATGGGGTCAATTCCTTTGAGGAATAAAAAAGTGACTCACGGTTTTGTTAATTTCCAGTTTTTCACACGATTTTCATTATGTGGGAAATATTCAAATAAAAAATGAATATAATGTAGATACGACTTTGTACTAACCAGTACGCACAGACAGGAAAAAAAAAAAAATCAGATAATGTTAATGTCAGTTCTCACTACTAGCTGTAATTAATTATTATGCAAAATTTTCCAATATATTTCTTGTTAAATAGCAGGAAGACCTTTTTTTTTTCTCTGAAGGTTTTTGGAAGGTGTGGTACGCTTTGCCCGTGAAAATCATTGCCCACAGTCATACCCTCCTTATAGCTTGGAAAACCAATTATAGGAAACCGAGCTGTAAATATTAATAAATAAAGGACTTTTCATTTTTTGAGATTTAGTGCAGATTTGTTATAATGACCTCGTTCATAGAGTAGTTGAGAAGATTCTGTGCGATGAGTGATTGTGAAATCTACGAATTGAAGATAGATTTTGGGGATTACCAGACATTGAGTCCTCGTTATCGGTGGAACGGCCATTCGGTCGTGACGCTGTCCGCTGTAGGCTTTACCTCCCCCGGCGAAGGCGACGGGGCGCAGGTGGACACAGAGAATGAATCGTTCGTTCTTCGTCGACGGTAGGGCAAGTCGTTGGCGTCCAGGTAGCTTTTTTCAACGCGGCAGCCATCGATTGGACGAACGAAGAAATGAACGAACGACGGATTTGTGCCGTGGCTGTGGCTTCTTCTGTGTCACCCTGCTCTTCCCTCGCACACCGTGCCAGGCATCGCAGCTGCGGCATGGCTTGGTCGATCGCACCAGCTCTTGTAGTGAAAGACTCACTGTTCATGGTGCACGTCAGAAGCGCATGGTGGAACACTGTCTCGCCCAGTTTCCTGGCGCACATTTGACCAGTCCGTTGGTTTCTACAGAGGCAGTTGTTCGCGGGCGGGGCCTGGACGGGGTGGAACAATGATGGTCGTCTCCGGTGGCGGTGGTTCTGGTTCGATGTCATTTGCAGACAGGGCGGAAATGCTGCATTATGTGATCTCTGTGCAATAAAGGTTGACCCGGGCAATCATTGGAGACTGCTGTGGACGTTCGGGTCGCTGTTTCGGAGGTCATTGGTCCAGAGGGATATTGTGTTTGTAAAGTTCTCTCTGCAATTTTGGCTTTTCGAGAATGGAATTGCGGCTACAATCGACACATCTGCTGATGCGCTGACGTCCCGAATAGGTGGTTGGCCATATTCTAATCAGCCCTGGGATGGAGCTGATTTAAGTTGGTGTCCTTCGCTCCTATTGGCGTACTTGTCTTAGCAATCAATAATTTGCATCTCTTCGAAGACTGATTAGGGGACTCTGTTGCGTATCAATGTTTCCTCTGTGAGATCGATTCGAGTTGTGCGACAGTGTTGCAGAATGCAGGCCTCCCTGTGAGGTGCGTCGATCGATCTTCGTTTGTGACGCGTGGCTGATAACTGCAATAATTGGTCGTCGTTCTTCACAGTTTGATGTTATTGCGTTACTATTGTTAGTGCGTATGTAGTATGTTTTTGCACCGATTAAGTGGACAGTTCATTCCGTAGCCTCACATGCTTGAAGCCCTAGCTCGGGCCGGTATCCATTGCTCGAAGTTACAGCTTCCTTTCGTGAACGCCTGAAGTTCTCCTTTTCGCTTGAAGCGTTCCCAGGGGGGTCTACCATGCACCTGAAGGGTCGAAGTGACATTTTTGCAATTCTCTGTGCAGATATTTATTAGTGCCGAATAATTTTTGTCGGATTTGACGATTAATCATCTGGAAGCGAAGGAAGCTTTCATAGAGAGCACAAAGGATAGGAAGAATATCAAGAGCACGACATTCTTGTGAGGTGTTTTGATGCTCAGAAGCTAGAGATGATTCCAGGTTGTACACGAGCGCAGGCACAATAACATTGGGATGAAGGTTCCCGGCGCGTGTTGATCAACGTGGAGATAGGTATGGCACCAAGCGCTACAATGTGGCGATTGCTGCCGCCATGGCAGAACCTGCATAATGGTGCGATTGTCTCTATTTGGCCTTGCATGCCTGGCTTCCATCGCTGCTCACTAGGGCTGCGCACTCCGACTTGCATGCTCGTTGACCAACCTGCGGCTCCTGATGTCGCGGAGTATCGTCAGAGCCACTCGACGCAATTGTGGCTTACGACGCTTCCTCTAGCGATCGTAGTTACCATTTTTCTGGCAAGTCCACAATTTTTTATACACCTTCTTCCATCCTATTGTTTTTATTCTCCACTGCTGGTTTCATCTCTAGTACAGAATAACCTGCTCTCATTTCTACAATCCATTTTATAATAACTTCTGCATTGTCCTTACTACGTGTTACTAAAAGTTGTGCCTCTGTGTCGCTGTCTTTGACGCCGGGCTGATGATGAATCGAAACGGTGAACATGTTGGTCATTATTACTATTTTATGGTGCACCTGGTTAGGCGTGTCTTGTAGTTTCGAGAATTTTAATTTGCTCTCGGATCAAATCATCCCTGAATACTTCTGTGTTCAAGGCTTGTTTGTCATAGAAAGCGGGGACTTACTGGTGCTTCAACCCTACTCTTTGTAGTTTATGAAGCTTGCAGGGTTTTAAGTCACTGAAACTATGGCCCTTAGTCTATGCCAGTTTGGTGTGTTGTTGATGGTTAGTTGTGTTGTTCATATCTTCCTCTACTCTTTGTTAGATATACTGCACAAGGTAGCGTTACAGAAATATGTGTCCTGACTTTTAACAACGATAGTGATGTTAAATGCTAGAACTGAACGATAGGGATTCCTTAGCGAGAATTCTCATTAAGTTCAAAGCCATCGACGAATCTAATTCTGTCTAATGTTACACATCTACAGCACTGAAAGCAGTTGCAAGGACACTTCTACACTGTAGCTCACAATTATCATGGTGCCATTTAGGCAGTAAATTTTCAGGAAGGATTGCACGCTGTTTGTAGAAATTTCCATTACTACGCGTATCGAGTCATGGGTTGCTATATATACCTCCTGCAATAGTCTTCCAATCAATTGGCAGCTATCAGTTTAAAACTAGATCATTGGTCATTTCTCTACATCTCTAGGGAGCAGGCATTACAGGGCGGTCTCACTGGTAACTCGCTATGAGTCGAGTAGGTATAGAAGCAGGAATTACCAACCACTTCCCTATCTGTTGCCTGATACACCTGATAAAGTTTTCACGAACTTCAACCTTTGTAGATACTCTCTAACTACTCCAACTGTGCATTCCGCCTTCCCTATAATAATTCCGTCCCAGTGTGTGCTTGCAAGCTAGCTATATCTGGTGATGTCGTTCATGTTAACTCCATTCTAACAGCCGATGTTCTGTCCTGCAGGTATCAATAGCAGCACAAGATTTCAATGGAGTCGACACCACCTCCCAAACGCAGCCACAGTTTCCAGCATACCGTAGAGTCCACACTGGCATTCCTTTCAAAACCAGAGTCTCAACGTCATGGAGCATAACTACTAGCAAATTAGGACATTTTTTTGATGTTAAGAGGTTTCATCCCAAGTCTCTTAGAAGTAATCAAAGTGCATCAACAAGGCCTGTGAAAATTCCAGAGTATGAATCCACGACTGGCCAGCTATTAGGGGTTGAATCAGTGGGGGAGCATCCGCATCCATCAGTACAGCGAGCTGCAAAGTCCTCAAGCAGATCGAACATAGGTCTTCTGCCTGACTTGGTTTCTTATTCAAACGAGGGTCTTCCTCTGGCTCAAGGGTACGACCCTTTCATGAAGTCTATTTGGCTTCTTATTAGTATTTTCCAGTTGATTTTGTTTGTTAATTTGAGGTTATGGCAAACAATTTGTAAGCATTGTTTGTCGTCACTTCTAGGTGGCAGCAGCGAGTTTGTCTTTCTTAGCCTCCAGCGGCTGAGAAGCTGAAGCTATTTCAAAACTCCTGCACTACGTCTTGTCCACAAAGTTCAGTTTTGATTGTCTCAACCATGATGTGCTTGTTCATTGCGGCTCTTTCCGTCTCAATCGATCAAGTAGAACATCATTTATCATATCTACTCGGTAATTGCTCGTGTTTTAAAAACCATTGCGTGAAACCGCAACAGGCAAAGGCAGCTCAAAAATCAGGAGCGTTTTACGAAGCCATCATCGACAATTGAGCAATTGGAGAAGTCTCAATTTCCAAGGTTTAGAAAAGCTGTCTCGCTTCCAAACAGAACCTGTTCTGATGCAAGCCAGTGCATTGATTCAAATTGTGACAATGAGGCGCAGGGGAGCTTTTGCAACGAACGTTTAGTACACATAGCAATGACCCTGGATATCAACTATTTGCGTGGTTCTATGGCGGTATGGTTTCTATCTCATCTATACAATGGCTTTCTTGTCAGCTCTGCTAACTTGTTCATTATGCTATGGAATTAACTCAACAGCACTTCTAGACATTGCACCTTTCGAGTGAAAGTCTATACTCTGCAGTCTTCAGCCTGTGCATCGCTGGCATTTTCTGTTGTAATCTTGTTTAGAACTCAAACAATTTAGAGTATATAATGAGTGTTATTTAAAAAAATTAAAAAAATTAAAAATCTTTCACTATTATTTTGAACATTCTATTTTACATTGGGCAGCTATAAAGTTCTTTTTGAAGATAGTTACAAACCGTCGTAATTAAGCAGCATATCTGAGCCGTCATTCTTGCTTACAGGCTATCTACTCCATATTACGGCATGCAGAGTGTTCCGGCAACATTCGGTTCCACTTTGTGGCAACGAATGGGAAGGTAAAGTATATCAGATTTCCTGCATTCGTCAGGTTTCTTTGCCAATAATTGTGTTATTCGTATCTCAACTCCCTGAACTGATCGTTTTACAGGAGAAGCTGGAAAAGGTGGTTGCAGAGACACTTCCATTCTTGCAGTTCCAAACATACCCTTTCGATGAGTCCTTGGTGAAATCACGCATTTCATATGCTGTGAGACATGCATTAGAGGTATTGATCCCTTAGGCTTTATCATTTTTTTCTGTTCTATGCTGACATGCCTCAGACGACTTGTAATCTCATACGTGAGATGTCATGAATGATCTAGGCTGCTCTCTGATATTGGCTATTTCTGCAGGGGAAAGTATCTTCTTATTTCAATATTTTACCTGCCTGAATAAACTCATCTTATTTAAGTTATTTGACATGCCTGATCTCGGATAATAGTATGCGCAAGAGCACATCATTTTGTAAACGTATGATGTATTTTTTTTTATTGTGAACTGGTTGGGTTTACCTACTCATTCAATGTCTCCATCACTCAGGAACCTCTCAATTATGCAAGGTTTTACTTGGCGCACATGATTGACCCATGTGTCAAAAGAATTATTTACCTCGACTCAGATGTTCTTGTCATAGACAGGTGTATAAACCACCATTTTCAGTGCCTTGCATGGTGGTGGAACTCGTAATATCCTGTATGGCTAACATGTACTCTGATTTAGGCTTATGTTGAAACTTTGTATTAGTTTTTCTTGAGTGCCTTGTTTGGGATATTCCACTTACGATTGATGTCATATAGCACATAGAGCATTTTGCAGCGCTTGATCTAATTACTGATTTAGAAAAACCCTATTTTATAATCTTTTCTGTACAGAATTGAGGAGCTTTGGATGATCAACATGGGAAATTCCACCGTGGGCACGCCAGAGTACTGCCATGCGAATTTTCACTCTGTATGTATCTTACAGTTCACACATTTCATTTTTTGTTCTTTTCCGGGGTGTGAGATCGACCTCATTATATCTCAGTCAAGCATCCAATTCTCTCTACTGGCATTGTAGTTTGTTCCAGCCAATAAAGTCCTTGCAAATTGTGGCTCTTTAGTATGCCAGTCAGTTGAAGATATTTTGGTGTTGGCTTTGATTTAGAAGTAGCAAAGCTCTGCCCTTTTTATTCCTAATTTGTAACTTTTGCAAATCTAACACTTCTCGTCTGCAGAGCAGTATTTCACAGAAAGGTTTTGGAGAAATTCTTCACTTGCATCAATCTTCGCCAATAAGAAACCTTGCTACTTCAATTCAGGGGTACGTTTCTCATAACAAAGCTACCTGTGTTTTCTGATTGTGACTGTAACACCCTAATGTAAAAGCCAGTCTTCTTAAAAAAATTCACATTTTCATGCGATGAAATGCTTCTAGCATGCTTTGTAACTTACGATGGTGATCTGCTCGATTCTCTCTAATCTGATTTCTCACTTTCTAATGTTGCAGGTGATGCTAATCAATCTGGACAGGTGGCGGAAAGAAGCATGCACAGCCACTCTTGAATATTGGATGGAGGTCTGGACCTTCTCTTTGTCCTCATTTGATCTATGAATGGCTGTTTGATAGTGTTGTGTAAGAGACCTGAATCTTCCGGTGCTGAAGTACCCTTGCCACAAAAGTCAAGGTGTCGCTCTTGGGTGCTTAGGGCTTTAGAAAGAAGATGCATGGTTTGAGAATTTGGGAAGCCTGACGGGCACTTTTAATTAACAGGTGCAAAAGGAGCGGCACATTTACGAGCTTGGCTCTCTGCCCCCGCTTTTGCTCACGTTTGCTGGAAGCATTCAGGTAAATATTTTCTTTGTTCTATCGTAGTTTTAAAGATATCTTGTAAAGTAGTTGTTTCAAGGTATTTTGTACACTTAACAATGGCTGATTACTACGTCCTTTGGAGTGATCAAGAGCTACCTTATGAAGCACCCACTATTACATATGTGAATCTGAATAAAAGATCTGATTATTTGCATTTGCAGGCTATTGACAGCCGCTGGAACCAACATGGCCTTGGAGGCGACATTCTTAGAGGCGACTGTAGGTAAATGATTTTCAAGTTAATGCACCTCTTTATGCTGTTATGCCACTCGAGAATCATGCACCAATCTCACTTCCGTCTCAAACAATTAGAGAAAATCTTGTATACAAGTTCTTCCTATCAAATACACGTGATGCTTTAACTTGCAAAACCAAGGCAGGAGTTGAGGATTTGATACAACCTGAATTTTGTGAAACAGACCCACTCGTAATGAACCTGCAAGCTTGCTACACTGGAGTGGAGGTGGCAAGCCATGGCAGCGGCTAGATATACATCAACCATGTCCAGTTGACAGTATTTGGGCGCAATATGATCTCCTAGAGCCTTCTGGCTAATAAAACCCAAAGTTGGGATTCAGACTGAATAGTATGAATTTGTGGAAATAATTGTTTGGTGGTTAAAGAGTTGCGCTCTAATATTCAGATTTGAGCTGAAAGGTGGAAGGCTGAATTCGTATTTATGAGGAGAACTGGTTCGCAACAGGCAACATGTCTCAAAAGAAAGGGACTAAAGCAAGGATTCGGATCAACTCTTGTCCTGCTTCTTCAGTTATGGGATTATGATCACTCCTATGACGTCGCTGCCGTGTTTTGGCCCTTCCAAACAGATCGGTGTGTTGCATTCTGCGTCCTCACGAGAAATAATGTTTCTTGTCTGTATTATGTGGGTTACTGGATTAATTGAGATGTCATGGTTCGCTTTTCTGTCACATCCAACCTCGTAAAGGAGCAGGATGGTGATACCCTATTTGGACAGTTACAGCTGCTTATCTGTCAGAAATTTCATTGCTGAAGGTTGGTTCTGTTGACAATGTTGTCATCCGCAGTTATTGGAACATAGAGAAATATCAAGATCAATTTGTGCTCTTGTACAGGGCACTTTTCTGGTATGCTCCAAGAGGCGTCACTATTTTTAAATTTTCAATATTTTCAATTTTCCTGGTCATAGCCCTTGATCATGTAACTTTACCAAGATTATAAAATTGTTTGTCACTACACATTTTCTTGTAAGTGTTTGAGATGTCCTCTATGATGTATTTATGTGCAGTGGATAGTATGTTGTAAGAAATAATACAAACGAATTCAATGTATAACTAAGAAATAGGCTATTGAGTGTATACTAAAACAATTGGGCTTTAACATTTGAGTCATTTTTTTTGGTTAATTTTTATTTATATTTCTTGGAATGTGAAAAATGGTGCTATAGAATAAGATCACTAAAATTGAACGTTGATTTACTTTACCACACTAGCCATAGCTAAAATTGGTATATAAGTTAATTTAATGTTATAATTAAATTATTTTATTATTTAATTTGATAAATACATATAAATTACTTGGAGATAAAAATAAATGATCAAAACTTAATTTGATTTTATATTTAAGCTAAATTTATAATTACTAATATTATATCTTTATTATTAAACATCTTCTTAAAATTAGAATAAATTATCTTAGTCACATGTTTATAGATGTAATAGGTTATAAAAAAACACTTCAAAGATTCTAAATTTAACAATTTTATAATACAAGTTTCTTTAGCATAAATAAATATTGAAAAATGCTAGATAGACAACTCCTTTTTATTATGTAGACACCCTCTTATATCATACCAATAATACACCATTACAACAAGAATATTAATAAGTTAGATACTAATAAGGTAAAACGATATAAATATGAGAATTGTCAATGGTATATCTCCAATTGATATTGCTACATCCCATATGATCTTTGAACAACTTAAATTAAATATAAAGTGAGCATTTATGCTTAGGATGCATTTGGCAATCCAATATTTAATTCCATTATCAATCTAATAAAAAAATATAAAAAAAATTATAGTTTTTACAATTAGATTTAATATATATATTTGTATTATATATATATATATATATATATATATAGATTTATATAAATATATATTAATATAAATATACATATAAATAAATATATATTAATATAAATATACATATAAATAAATATATATTAATATAAATATACATATAAATAAATATATATACATATAAATAAATATATATACATATAAATAAAAAGATATACATATAAATAAATAGATATACATACAAATAAATAGATATACATATAAATAAATATATATACATATAAATAAATATATATACATATAAATAAATATATATACATATGAATAAATAGATATACATATAAATAAATATATATACATATAAATAAATATATATACATATAAATAAATATATATACATATAAATAAATATATATACATATAAATAAATATATATACATATAAATAAATATATATACATATAAATAAACATATATACATATAAATAAATATATATACATATAAATAAATATATATACATATAAATAAATAGATATACATATAAATAAATAGATATACATATAAATAAATATATATACATATAAATAAATATATATACATATAAATAAATATATATACATATAAATAAATATATATACATATAAATAAATATATATACATATAAATAAATATATATACATATAAATAAATATATATATACATATAAATAAATATATATACATATAAATAAATATATATACATATAAATAAATATATATATACATATAAATAAATATATATACATATAAATAAATATATATACACATAAATAAATATATATACATATAAATAAATATATATACATATAAATAAATATATATACATATAAATAAATATATATACATATAAATAAATATATATACATATAAATAAATATATATACATATAAATAAATATATATACATATAAATAAATATATATACATATAAATAAATATATATACATATAAATAAATATATATACACATAAATAAATATATATACATATAAATAAATATATATACATATAAATAAATATATATACATATAAATAAATATATATACATATAAATAAATATATATACATATAAATAAATATATATACATATAAATAAATATATATACATATAAATAAATATATATACATATAAATAAATATATATACATATAAATAAATATATATACATATAAATAAATATATATACATATAAATAAATATATATACATATAAATAAATATATATACATATAAATAAATATATATACATATAAATAAATATATATACATATAAATAAATATATATAAATATAAATATAAATAAATATATATAAATATAAATATAAATAAATATATATAAATATAAATATAAATAAATATATATAAATATAAATATAAATAAATAAATATAAATATAAATATAAATAAATAAATATAAATATAAATAAAAATAAAAATAAATATAAATATAAATAAATATAAATATAAATATAAATATAAATAAATATAAATATAAATAAATATAAATATAAATAAATATAAATATAAATATAAATAAATATATATAAATATAAATAAATATAAAAATAAATAAAAATAAATATAAATATAAATATAACTAAATATAAATATAAATATAACTAAATATAAATATAAATATAAATAAATATAAATATAAATATAAATATAAATATAAATATAAATAAATATAAATTTAAATATAAATAAATATAAATATAAATAAATATAAATATAAATAAATATAAATATAAATATAAATATAAATATAAATAAATATAAATATAAATATAAATAAATATAAATATAAATATAAATAAATATATATAAATATAAATATAAATAAATATATATAAATATAAATATAAATAAATATATATAAATATAAATATAAATAAATATATATAAATATAAATATAAATAAATATATATAAATATAAATAAATATAAATATAAATAAATATAAATATAAATAAATATAAATATAAATATAAATATAAATATAAATAAATATAAATATAAATATAAATAAATATATATAAATATAAATATAAATAAATATATATAAATATAAATATAAATAAATATATATAAATATAAATATAAATAAATATATATAAATATAAATATAAATAAATATATATAAATATAAATATAAATAAATATATATAAATATAAATATAAATAAATATATATAAATATAAATATAAATAAATATATATAAATATAAATATAAATAAATATAAATAAATATAAATATAAATAAATATAAATATATATAAATATAAATATATATAAATATAAATATATATAAATATAAATATATATACATATAAATATATATAAATATAAATATATATAAATATAAATATATATAAATATAAATATATATACATATAAATATATATACATATAAATATATATACATATAAATATATATAAATATAAATATATATAAATATAAATATATATAAATCTAATAATTAGTTAGAGAAGAGATTCAATAGTGTGGCCTCATTAGACAAAGTCATTGGATTTCATTGGAATTTTAGACGTGGAATGAGCTTATCTTCTCCTAACAATTATTTTTTTGGTGCATCAAGGCAAATGGTAGTTGCAGCTACTATACATCCTCAAACAACAACTAAAAATATGGCATCTATAAGAAGTGATGCAAAAGAATTTTTTTTTGGATGTACAATCAATTACGGAGATTATAATATTAAATTGTAATTACCTTTGTCATTTGGCCTTAAAAATATTAATTCTATAGCAAGGCCTTTTAATTCAACTTCAACACAAGATGAAGATATTAGTATTAAAGATATAATACATGCTTTGGCTTATAAAGTATTGAACATGCTTATATTTTTAAGTGATGATTTATTGGCTCTAAAATTTAAATCGATTTTTTTTTTAATTAGCTAATAAAATATTAGAAGGAAAAATACCTATGCTATTGCTATAGGTAGCTTAAGTAATAACAAAGCCTTGAATAAAAGAAGATTTGACTAAATTACAAGCAATGCTTACAATTGAAATTGTTGCCATATTTGATACATGTCACTTAAAGGAAATAAGTATAAATCCTTCAAGTGAGGTGCCATTAGCTATAAGAGTAGAATTTTTATCTAAGATTATAGCTAGACTTGCTTAAAAATATCAAAACTTATGCCCAAGAATTGTATAATTAATTAATGATAATAATATACTTGTTGTCAATCATATTGGTAGTAATACCACTTGTGCCACATTTTTATATATTATGATGGATTCAAGGGCTCAATTAATTATAATTGATAAGTAACTTACTCAAAAATTAGGTCTTTCTCCTATAGACTTAGAGTCTTGTACTTTCACCATTGTCACTTTAGTAGAGAGTACAAAGTAAGCTATCTGTGTCATATTATAAGTATTTTTGCTTGAAAATGTATTAGACATTTATCTATGGAAGGTAAATAGAATTACAAAAACAATCCCACTAAGTCAAATAGAATCTTAAATAAACTTTAAATAATCTTTAATAATCCTAAACAAAATTTAACTAATCTAAAATAAATTTAAAAGAAGTTATAAAAGAAATACAAAAAGTCTTAATTTAATCTAAAAAAAAAAACTTAAAGAAATATAAAAAATAAATATTTAAAGAAATAATAATAATATTAAAAATACTAAAAATAGAATATTAAAAAATAATAAATAATATTATATAAATGCTAAAATTAATAATATTAAATAAATCATAAATAAATTCTAATCAAATCTTAGATCCTAAATCAACTCTAGTTAATCCTTCATCAATCCATTAATCTTAAAAAAATCTTAATAATCCTCTAAAAGATTAAAAATTATATAATTAATGATTAAACTATTGATTTTGATTCAAAATTTTGCACACCTTGAAACAACTACGTAATATACAAGCACAAAAAATTAAAAGAAGATTGCACAAACCAATAGCAAGCAAAGCTTTCCAAATCTCTTGATTAATTGCTACCTTTGTTCTTTGACTTGAATGTTGATATTTCAACACTGAGGTCTTTTAGATATTCAAGTCAAAATTACTCTTACAAATTTTCACTTCAATCCAACTAGCAAATATCACCAAATCATAAAATCCCTTACTAATCCTAAATCAAGACCATGACCAACAAAAATCCTCATATACTTCAAACTCACCTCAAATTTTTCATACGCATTTATAATAAGCATAACAACAAATTTCTTAATTTTTACTTGTATACATACTACAAAACTTACAAAATTTTGAAATTTAAAAACTTATTTTTATTTCTCAAAATCTAATCGCCATTGATTACATTATGAACTTTGAAAATCCCTCAAAACTTCAATAGTAATCCAAATGACATAAAACCAAGACTTAAAAATCTTTCGTCAAGTGTACTCTCAAAATCCACTCTTTGATTTGTAAAAGAACCTTGAAATTTCTGTAGATATATAATTTTGTGAGTTGGGATCTAATTTTGATTCACATTGACGATCAAACTTTTTTGAATATCAATTTTTAGTAATTTGAGGTAAATTTTATTTTAATATATTTTTAATTCTATTCTAAATATGAATATGTTAATTTCTTATATTATTAATTTTTATTTGGCTTATTGATGCCTCTACAAAATAAATAGAAGTTCTTTTTATAAAAAGTAGCAATAATATTAAATCTTTTATTATCTTTTTAAAATTTATTATTATTTTTTTATTAGATATTTCTATTAAAAACTTTTATAATAAGATTCATATTTTTAATTTTTACCATATAGTCATATTACCACATGATATCCATTCCTTCTAAACTTGAATATCCTATGATATACACCAAATAATCCAAATATTATTTGATTCATATTATGTTCTCCATGTCTTTATCCAATTTTTCTTCATCATTTTTGTTATCTAAGTCAAAATCATCTTTTTGTCTTAAAATATTTATGTCTTTAATAAGGTCTCCTATATTTATTTCTACTTGTCTGTATTTGAATAACTTCACTTACTGCCACGGATATATATCTATTGTAAATATTACCTAGATAATATGAATTGACAAAAATAGATAAAAGTAGATTAATTTCATAATATCTTCTAAAAAATCTTCCTAGAAGCTTTTTAGATGGTGTTTTGACTTTACATGTATTTATAGTTGATTGATAGATTAAAAACTTGATCAACAAGCTAACCACATGCCACATGTGTTAGTAACTTATAATACAAATTAACTATGTGGTGCCTATAGAAAAAGTGGAATATCTCTTTCTTTTGATAAGACTTAAGAATATTAGTAGTTGCGGATTACCTTCTTTCAAATTGATATTGTCATTAGTATTTTTTCTTTGTTTTCAAGTCTTCTTTTCTATTTGTCTTGAGTGATATTAGACATCTTTCTTTCTTTAAATATTATCATGGTAGAGCTTCTTGAATAAAAAGTGCAATAGTATAAATACAAGAATAATTGAGGGACTTAATGCTTGCGATGTATCAATTCAATTTACTACCATAAAGAGCAACAAGAATAGTAGGGAGCAAAGATAAAGAAATGATTGGAGCTGCTGCAATATCTACACCAAATCATGTTTCTTTTCTTATTGTGGAACATCCTTCTAGTATTAGAGAACTAAGGATTGCACTATTCAAAAATTTTAATGGCACAAGATCCAAGTTTCAAAGATTTATTAGTCAAGTATAACTTGTAATTGAATTTCAATACCAAAGCTATCAAATTCTAAGATTGCAAGTTAGATTCATTGATATATTCCTTTCAAGTTTAGCATTATCATGATTTTCATCTATTTTTTAATAACAAGATGTAATATTAGATGATTTAGAGGCTTTTTTGGAAGAATTTTGATCCATGTATGGAAAATATGATGTAATTTATGTTGAAATTAATAAGATTCATATTTTATAATAATGCAATGAATCCATAATATTATATGCTTTATAGTTTTAACAACTTGCAATTGATATCAAGTATGATGATGCTATATTTATTAGCCAATTTTTTTATGGATTACAATATGAGATAAAAAAATTGATACTCAACTTACCTAATCTTCAAACATTGAGTCAAACAATTCACTTTGTTGTGAGGTGTGATAATTGACTTTTTGAATTTTGATATAAGAATCCCATAAATACACCTTAACATTACTATAATTCAATAACAATGCCAATGTCTTTTCAACACATATATTTGAAAGTAAAAGATATGTAAATTAATAGGATATGTTTCAAACTTCTTACTAAGTAAGAAAAGACTTATTGTTGTCAAGAAGGATTGTACAATCTAAACACATTGCTTAATATTATTTAAAGAAATGATGTAATTATAAAATGAGGAGTATAGTTGTCAAAAAAGATTGTATTTCAAAAAACAAGTTTGTTCAACTATAATAGGAAATGTGCAGCTAGAACTTTGTACAATACCAAGTGAAAGTCCTATTTTTTTCTTAGAATCTTCTCTTTATTTTGTAATAAATATTATTTTAAGATGTAAAAATTACAAAGCCTCTACCTTATTAGATTTAAGAGCCTTAGCGTGTTTCTTAGATGAAGAATTTACTAAAAGATATAACATATCTTTAGTGAAGAAAACTAAACCTATTCACGTAGAAGTTATAAATGATTGTTCATTGTCTTTAAAAAATGTTATTCATGAAATCATTCCTATAGAAGTAAAAACTAATGATCATAGTAGCTTTGTAATATTTAATATCATGAGATCTCTCTCCAATCCAATTATTTTAAGTTTATCATGGCTAAAAAAATATAATTCAAAAATAGATTGGATTTTTTAAATTCTTAATTTTTTTAAAAGTATAATTAATAATATAATTGATTAAATAGAAAGCCAAAAGTCTAGTACAATTAAATTTGTATTTGTAGATGCAAGAGCTTTCTTACATGTTATAAAAGAAGGATTATCTTGTTTCATTTATGCTGCACTTTTTTTTAGTGGTGCAAAGTCTTTGAGTGATATTCCAAGCTAATATGAAGAATTTTAAGATCTATTTGAGAAAAAAAATATAAATACTCTACCAAAACATTGTTCCTATGATTGTCCAATTGACCTTCAAGAAAGAGCTCAATTGCCATTTGGACCAATTTAGAATTGATCACAAAATAAATTAGCTGAAATCAAGGAATATATTGAAGAAAATTTGGGTAAGAACTTCATACACTATTAAAAATCTCCAGTAGAAGCTTATATTTTATTTGTGAAGAAAAAAGATAGATCATTGCAGATGTGTATTGATTATCAAGGAGTCAACAAAATCACCATCAAGAATAAGTACTTGCTACCTTTGATATCTAGACTTCTTGATTAATTGAATCAAGCTAAGCACTATACAAAAATAGAACTACAAGGAGTATATAATCTGGTATGCATAAAAAAAAGAGATGAATGGAAGATTGTATTTTAAACAAGATAAAGATATTTTAAATACAATGTCATGCCTTTTACACTTATAAATGCACTAGCAAATTTTCAACATCTAATGAATGATGTTATTTAAGAATTTTTAAATGACTTGGTTATCTATTATCTAGACAATATCTTAATCTATTCTAAGAACATAGAAAAATATGAACTTCATATTTGTCATGTATTACAAAAACTAAGAGATGAGAGATTCTATGCCAAAATAAAAAGTAAGTATTCTATACTATTCAAGTCAACTTCTTAGGATATATCACTTCAAATGATGGACTTATGATGGATTCTAAGAAAGTTTAAATTATTATGGATTAAAAGATCTCAAAAATGATAAAAGATATATAATGTTTTTTGAGATTTGCCAATTGCTATTGAATCTTTATCAAAAACTTCTCTCAAGTTGTAGCTCTACATATACATTTGACTTGTAAAAACAAACTTCAATGGAATTAAGAAGAAAAAGTAACATTTGAAGCTTTGAAGATAGCTTTTATTTTTACACCAATTTTGTATTGTGTCAACTTTTCTAAGCCATTTTTTTATGGAAATAGATATATTAAACTTTGGTTTGAATATTGTAATATCACAAATGGGAATAGATGATAAACTTCGCTCAATAGCTTTTCATTCAAGAAAATTTTCAATAGCCAAGATTAACTACAAGTTTTACGATAAAAAACTTCTTGTAATTATAGATTTATTTCAAGAATGGTGCCATTATCTAGAAGGCACTTTCAATATAGTTATTATTTATATCAACCATAAGAATTTTGAATACATTATATCAGCATGTATTTTGAATTGTCTCTAAGCTCGTTGGAGCATGTCTTTGTCAAGATTTGATTTTAAGATCATTTATTGATCCAAAAAACAACAAGTTTTGTTAGACATCTTTTTTAGATATTCTTATGTTGTACCAAAAGAAAGAAATGCATCTTTTGATCAATAAAGAGTGATTTTCTTGAAGTCGAAGCATTTTCATCTTCAAGAAATAAAATCAACATTGATTATTGATTCAGTCCTTGTCAAACCAATTCAATCAAATATATCTTCTAATCTTCTTGTTCATGATATTAAAAATCCTTCTTTTAAGTCTTATGATGCTTTTAAGTTCAAATTAAAAAATAACCTATTTTATTTTGAAGGATGCTTATATATTCAAGAATGAGAAGTCTATTTATATGTTCTTCAAGCATGACATGATTTTCCAGTGGTGAGACATTTTGGATACAATAAGATTTTAAAATTTATATCTAGGGTTTTTTGCTGGCCACAAATGTAGAAAGAAGTGAAAGAATTTATCCAATCATGTGACATTTATTCAAGGTCAAAAACTCCTCATCATCGATTCTATAGACTTCTTCAACCATTATCCATTCTAGAACAACTATGGTCTTTTGTTTCTATGGATTTTATCATAGATCTTTCAATTTCAAGTTCTTATGACTATATTTGTGATAGTAGATTTTTTTACCATGATGGTATATTTTATATCATGTAAAAAATTTATCATAGGTGAACAAGTATTCAAGCTTTTCTTTGACAACATCTATCGCTATTATGAATTACTTAAGAATATTATATTAGATAAGAGAACTCAATTTATATAAAGATTTTAAAAAATACTTTTTAAGATTTTAAAAGTAGATATAAAAATATCTTTGGCTTTCTATTTTCAAATTGATAGACAAACAAAGCATATAAATCAAGTTTTGGAGTAGTATTTGAGGTATACCATCAACTACCAATAAGATGATTGGATAATTTTTTTGGCATTGGTAGAATTTGCTTATAATAATACATTCTTATATATAATAAATATCTTTCTTTGTTAATTATGATTATCATCCATGACTTGATGCTTTTGACTTTTCAAAAGTTCATAATCTTATAACAAAAGATTTGGCAAATCATTTATTTGAGCTATATACAACAATGAAGGCATGACTAAAAGATTCTCAAGAATAAAAAAAAGTAATACAAATGCTTATTGTAAGGAACAACCTCATTTCCACATTGGTGATAAAATATAATTATTTTGTTATAATATTAAAACTATTTGTCCTTCTGATAGTTGGATTCTTATAGACTTAGACCATTTCCTATTTTTGAAAAAATAAATTGAGTTGTTTATTCTATAAAAATCCATCTTGCATTTTATATGTCTCTTTTAGAGCCATATATGACAATGAATATATTAAGAAGAAGATCAATACCACCATCTCTTACAAAAGTGGATAGTAATCAAGAATTCAAAGTAAAAGAAGTGTTAGAATTAAGGTGGTACTGACGTAGGTTGAAATATCTTATTCATTAGTATAGATACAATATTAATAAATGCACATGGAAGCCAACAAAAAATCTAAGAAATATAGTAGAGAAGGTTAGAGCTTTTTATCCACAATATCTATCAAAACTAAGATGAAGGATAGCAAATCTTTGCTATAAAAGAAACACAATTTAGAAAAGATTGCATTCTACCTTCTATCTTTGTTTGTAGTTTCTGTATAAATGTGGCATTAAAGAGATAAAGAATAAAAAATTAACAGATTCAACTCAAGAGCCATTATTTGCCGACTTATTGGATAAGATATTATGATTGTCATAGCCTTTGAGACGATATAATAGGGATGAAGCCCTTCAAGAACAATATGTTCTTTTATGAATAGATGGCGATATACTATGCATTTAGTATCACAACTTGAAAAGAGACTCTTGATGTTTGGTGATTTTATTGGAAGTAAGAACATTTTCTAATGGTATTACAAATATTTTGTTTGAAAGAAGTTACAAAGGTTTCAACAACAATCAAATAATAGGGTGATCTTCTTATCCTAGAATGGAACATTATCAATGGCTAAAAAGATGTATCAATTACCTTTGAAGGAAACAAAGATCAAAATATGTAGCAAATAAAATTTGTTGCATCTTAGACTTCTTCAACATGTAATCACCGCTCCTTATGAAATTCATCTCTAGAAATATGATGATGTCACAAATATATATCTATTGTAAATATTATGTAGATAATATGAATAGGTAGAAATACATAAAAATAAATTAATTTCATAATACCTTCTAAAGAAGCTTCTTAAATATTGTTTTAATTTTATATATATTTATAATTGATTAATAGGTTAAAAACTTGATCAACATTTTAATCACATGCTACATATATTGGTAGCTTGTAATATAAGCTAATTATATAGCGCTTACATAGAAAACTTTCCTTGTAAGTTAAGATACATGTTATACAAAGTCAATACATTTTTGAAAGTCTTATAGAACATTGCCACATAGATCCTAGGTAGATAGTATATATAGAGATAAGAGTGAAGCCTTCTTCACTCTTCTTAATTCTTTTCTTACTTCTAATCTAGTTTCAAGAGTTTCTAGTTTCTTTGTTTTTTTAGTAATAACCATTCCAATTTCTTTTTTAATATATATATTTCTTTATTTCTATTTGATATATTTCTTTGAAAGTCTTATTTTTTTATTTGCTTTTATTGAGTTCTTGTCTTTAACACTCATTTCTCTACACTTGGTATTTTTAATCTTATTCCATCTTCATTCTTGTAATGAATAAGTTGTATTATCATGAATAATTGTTATCACATGTTAGGGACATAGTCCTTAAAACCTTCTAGAGAAAAGTTTCTAGAACCTTCTAGAGACAAGCTTCTAGAACCTTCTAGAAGTAAGTCTCTGGAACCTTCTAGAAGCTTCTTAGTTGGTAGAAGATGTTAGGGACATAGTCCTTAGAACCTTTTAGAGATAAGTTTCTAGAACCTTCTAGAAGCAAGTCTTTGGAACCTTCTAGAAGCTTCCTAGTTGATAGAAGTTGCTTAAGAAGCTTCCTAAATAGGAGTATATATTGGGATCGAGGCTGAAGAGTTCTTCAGTCTCGACAACACATCTCTTGGAGCTCTAGCTCACCTCTCTGGTGTTGTTCTTGTATTCATCTGATTAATCTAGTTCTTGCCAGTTCTTCTTGAACTTCTTGGTAGATATCAACTCTGTATTCTGTGTCCGTGATAGTTTGTCGAGACTTCACTCACCTCAGATATCAGAGCTAGTTTCTTCTTTGTTAGAGTGTGGATTACCCCTCTGCTTAGAAGTGTACTAGCACTTTAGAGGTTGCGGATTACCCTCCTCTAAATTGATACTTCTTTTGTTACAATATTGGAGTCTTATTCTTCTTGGAAAGAGTGGATTATCCCTTTTCTTGAAGCTCTTAAGACATTTTAGAGGTTGCGGAGTACCCTCCTCTAAACCAATATTGTCTTCTTGTAGAGTCATTTCTGTCCTTCTCTTAGAATGGTCGGGGGCCAAGACATTAGTATGACAAAAAGTTCAGAGTCCAAGTTAGATGCTATCATGAGTGCCCTTGCTACGTTATCGCAAAGAACTGCAGAGATTGAAGGAGTCATGGCAAGGCTTCATAATGATGGAGCATCTGGGATGGCACAATCTAGGTTGTACCAGCCTCAAACTTCTATACTTGGAGAAGCAACTTTGCCTCAAGTTCGACAAGCACCGCTGGTTCTATAACATAAAGAACCCCAAGTTAGCCTTCCGGATAAGTTCGATGGTACACGTTCCAAGTTTTGAGGATACGTCAACCAAATCAGGTTGATAATAGTTTTACAACCCGAACGCTATCCAACGGAGGAGTCACGTGTTGGGCTTGTTGGAACCTTACTTACAGGACAAGCTCTATCATGGTTTGCTCCTTTGTTTGAGAAACGATCGTCCATACTAAACAACTTTGAAACCTTTTTGGAGGCATTTGCGGAAGCATTTGGTGAACACGACAAGGTTCGATGGGCTACAACAAAGATCCGTTTACTACGACAAGGGATGCGTTCTACATCAGTCTATGCATCGGACTTCAAGCAATTAGCATGCGACATCAATTGGGATGAAGAAGCGTTGATGAGTCAATTCTATTGGGGTTTAAGGGACAATGTGAAGGATTTATTGTTAACTCTTCCTGATCCGCAAACGCTCAACGAAGCTATTAGCCAAGTTGTGAAGTGTGATAACCACCTATTTCAACGTCGCCAAGACCAATGTTCAAGACAACATACGGTTCACCACACCTCAACTATGTCGGCAAGCAACGTGAATTCACATTCAGAGGTAGAAGACATGTAAATTGATGCGGTACGTGTCAAATTTCTTACTTTAGAAGAAAAAAAGCGGCGTATGGAGGAAGGTCTATGCTTGTATTGCGATGAAGAAGGCCACAAAGTTGGAAACTGCCCCAAGAAGCAAAATCGACGTATTATCAAGACTAGGGGTGCGTTTATTCAGGAAAACGAGGATGCCTAGCCACAATAGGAACCGTGCGGCTGGACAGTGAAATATCGCAACAACAACCAGGTTCCTTTCTTTCCGCTCAACCTACCTTTTGTTTTACAATCCCTTTGCTTATTGGCCCTCAAAAACTGAGAACCTTAGCATTATTAGATTCAGGAGCATCTGCTTGTTTTTTAGACAAAGAATTTGCAAAGCGTCATAAGATCCCTTTAGTACAAAAATCCAAACCTATTCATGTTGAGGTCATAGATGGACGACCTTTATTGTCTGGTAGTGTCACCCATGAATCAGAACCTATAGAAGTGACGTTTAAGGACCATAGTAGTCATATTATTTTCAATATTATTAGAACCCCATCAAATCCTGTTATTCTTGGTCTTTCCTGGTTGGAAAAGCATAACCCATCCATAGATTGGAAGTTACGGAAGAAGACCTTTTCCACAAAACCACCCAAGAGCAAGCCTAGTAGAAAACCCCAAATAGAGAAATCCTTATTTATTGGAGCAAGAACATTTATAAGATTGTCCAAGGGAGGCACACCGTTTGTCATTTATGCGGCTCCAACTACCAGGGAGAAGATCTCGATAGCAAGTATACTGGAGCAATATAAGGATTTTAAAGACGTGTTTCAAAAGAAAAATGCCGACATGCTACCAGAACACAGATCATATGATTGCGCCATAGACTTACAGGAAGGAGCACAACCGCCTTTTGGCCCAATCTACAATCTATCGCAGATGGAGTTGGCGGAGTTGCGGAAGTACATTGACGAGAATCTAGCCAAGAACTTCATCCGTCATTCAAAATCGTCAACTAGAGCACCCATCTTATTTGTGAAGAAGAAAGATGGCTCGTTGCGGATGTGTGTGGACTATCGAGGCCTCAACAAGATAATAAAGAAGAATCGTTACCCGTTACCCTTGATTTTTGGTCTCTTAGAACAACTTGGATGTGCAAGGATCTTTACAAAAATTGATCTAAGGGGAGCTTACAACCTCGTATGAATCAAGGAAGGAGATGAGTGGAAGACAGCGTTCCGTACAAGGTATGGCCATTTTGAATATAATGTCATGCCCTTTGGTCTTACCAATGCTCCAACGATCTTTCAACATATGATGAATGACATTTTCCGAGAGTACCTTGACGATTTTGTTGTCATCTATTTGGATGATATTTTGATATTCTCCAAAAATGAGGAAGTGCATGAAAAACACGTTTGTTTGGTATTGGAGAAACTACACGAGCGAGGACTATATGCCAAGTTGGAGAAATTTTTATTTCATCAAATAGAGATGGAGTTTCTGGGATTCGTTGCGACTACGGAAGGCTTGAAGATGGACCCCAAGAAGGTGGAAGCAATCGTGTCTTGGGAGGTTCCGAAGACGGTTAGAGATGTACAATGCTTTCTTGATTTTGCCAACTTCTATCGGATCTTTATCAAGAATTACTCTCAAGTTTCTGCTCCTCTCACTCGGTTGACATGCAAGGATAAGCTGGAATGAGGACCTCTAGCAGAGAAGGCGTTTCAAAACCTGAAGACCGCATTTACTACGGCTCCAATCTTGATACATCCAGACTTTACAAAGGCCTTCTATTTAGAAACTGATGCTTCGGATTTTGCTTTGGGAGCTGTACTTTCACAAATGGGAGAAGATAAGAAGCTCTATCCGGTTGCATTCTATTCTCGAAAGTTCTTTGTTGCTGAAATCAATTATGAGATCCACGATAAGGAACTTCTTGCTAAAGTGGATTCTTTCCAAGAATGGCGTCACTTTCTTGAAGGAGCTACACATCCAGTGACCGTATACACAGATTACAAGAATTTGGAGTATTTCATGTCGGCTCGAGTTCTAAATCGACATCAAGCTCGATGGAGTATGTTGCTATCTAGGTTCGATTTTATTATCACTTATCGACCTAGAAAGCAGCAAGGACTATCTGATGCCTTATTGAGGAGATCATATCTTGTACCAAAGGCTGGAGAAGCAGCGTTTGATTAACAATGTATGACTTTGTTGAAGCCAGAGCAATTTCAGCTTTGAGCTACTATTATGCCAATTGATGCTGACTTCTTGAATCAGGTACGTGCCATAACCATTGAAGATTCAGTAGCCATTGATATTAAGCAGCGTGCCAATGACGACAAGTTCAAGGTGGAGGGAGATCTTTTATACTTTGAAGAGCGGTTATATATCCCAAAAGGACCAGCACGACTCCGAGTTCTTCAATCTCACCACGATTTTCCAGCTGCGGGACATTTTGGATTCAACAAGACCTTGGAGCTTATTTCTCGAGATTTTTGGTGGCCCCAAATGTGGAAGGATGTGAAAGATTTTGTCCTCTCTTGCAACATCTGTTCAAGATCCAAGAATCCTCGACATCGCCCTTATGGACTCCTACAGCCATTGTCGATTTCACGTCGACCATGGTCTTCAATTTCCATGGACTTCATCACGGACGTCCCATCATCGAACTCATTTGATAGCATCTTTGTCGTGGTAGATCGGCTTACAAAAATGGCACACTTTGTCCCTTGCAAGAAGACCTCATCCAGTGAAGTCACAGCAAGGCTCTTTCTCGATAATGTGTATCGATATCATGGACTACCAGATGATATCGTATCTGATCGAGGAACCCAGTTCGTATCAAAGTTTTGGATATCTCTCTTTGAGATATTGAAGGTGGATATCAAGCTTTCTTCAACTTTTCCTCCTCAAACTGGTGATCAAATCGAACGGGTGAACCAAGTCTTGGAACAATACTTACGATGCAGTATCAACTATCAGCAAGACAATTGGACGACATATCTGTCGCTAGTCGAGTTTGCATATAACAACACCCTCCATGCGTCGACTCAATACACACCATTCTTTTCCAACTATGGATATCATCCAAAGCTTGATTTATTGAGTCCATGAAAAGATAATAATCCAGCAGCTGAAGGATTTGCGAAACAACTATCAGAGCTTCAAAATACATTGAAGCTTGAATTATAATCCGCTCAAGAATCTTACAAGGCGTCTACAGATAGATTTCAGAATTAAGCACCTACTTTCAAAATTGGAGATAAAGCATGGCTTCTTTGACGGAATATCAAGACCAAGCGACCATGTGATAAGTTGGACTATCGAATATTGGGACCATTTATCATCCAAAAATAAATCAATCCAGTGGCGTACCGTCTGGAATTACCGGCTTCTTTGAAGGTACATTCAGTCTTTCATATTTCTTTGTTGGAGCCTTATCGAGAGTCATCTTTTCCTGGAAGAGTGCAATGTCCGCCACCTAGTATTGAAATCAAGAACCACGAGGAATACGAGGTTGAAAAGGTGCTGGATTCTCGGCGAAGGTGGAGCAAGTTGGAATATCTTGTTCATTGGGCAAATTAGTTTAATGGATGATTATGTTTATTTTTTACATTTTTTTTAGGATTTTTTGTTCTCGTTGCGTTCAAGCTTCAGTATACCAAAGCAATTGAATTAATAGAGGTGGATTCGAACATGGAAAAAGACTGGTTATATGAATTGGGTCTGTTAGTATCACAATTGACTGTACTCTAGCTATCTAAAATCAATTATTAAACTAAAAAACACCAAGGTTTACTACTTCCGCCTTGATTCAACACATAATCCATCCTATGACTATCAATTCAACAATACTTCTCTCAATCACAATTCTTCATAAGTAAATAATAAAAGCAAAGAAAACAAAGAGGTAGTACTAAGCTTATCCTGGCTTACGACTCTCACAGTCTGGCTCTCGATCTTTCTTTCCTCAACCTCTTTCTCCTATCCAAAAGATGATCCGTCTGCCAACGGATTCTAAAGGCTATGACCCTTTGAATTCTTAACCATTTATTCCACTAACAACCTATTGTTACCAACTAAACTGCCTAACCATCAGTCTAATTTTCAAGGTTATCAATAACCAACTAGTAACTTATCACAAAGTTTATTTACCTATTTTATATAGCTCTACTCCTAATTATGCAGCGCCCTTGTAAACACACAATTTTTACCTATCTAAAAACTACTTAACAAAACTCTACAAAGGTACTATTTCCTATGGTCTATCCAATTGTTCATTTGCTGCATTATCGAATGTATGTTCCAATGAATCTGGTTCCAATTGCAAATCTTCTTCCTCCTCATCTAGTCCATCCATCGACTCCTTCCTCAACTGGTTTGAGAGATCTTCATTATACTCTCCCAATTCACGGACTTGAGCTTCCAGTTTCAAGATCTGGACATCCCATAGTTCCAATTGTTCCTGCTGCTGACTCATCTATTTTGGAACATCTTCAATCGATACTTGTGACTGGCTCCTCACTATTGACTCTTAACTGGAACTACTACTCTCAAAAATACAAGAAATATAAGAAAATTGCACTCCAACCAATCTAAAATAATACCATTGAATGACTTTAATTGGTGCCCCACTCCTATTCTTTTACTATCTGGTGATAATGACAACATGTTATCCATACTGTCCATGAAAGCTAATGGGAAGAAATCTTTCTTGGTGGTCGCATTAAGTTTCTGGAAATCTTGACAAATTCAAATTTTTCAGTTCTTTTTCGGCACCATCACAATTGGAGAAACCCACTCACTATTGGTACCGGATAAATAAAACCAACTGCAAGAAGCTTGTCCAATTCCTCCTTCACTATGAGGAAATATTTAGAATTAAGGTGATGTTGCCTCTGTCGTATCGATTTAGCGTTTTCTTCTAAAATAATATGATGCTTACAAACTTCAGCGGGGATACCTTTTAGATCAACATAAGTCCAAGCAAAAGTTGATTTATGATATAAGAAAAATTTTGTCCAGCAGGTTAACTCCTATTCCTTAATACCTTTGTATACCTTAATTGTCTGAGGCTCTGCTATGGTTGTCAAGTTGATAGTTTGACATAAAGGTGCAACAGCGATGTTTGGTTTCAATCCCTGCGCTGGTTTAAAATCATTTGGTAAGTCTGACATGTACGAAGTATTGAATCCTGTGTCCAAGGCACTCACATGGTGCACATCATACTTGGTCATTCAATCAATACTAACTTTAGCAGAGATTTTTGAATCCATCGGGTATATTAAGTACTCCCCCGGATCGCCACATTGATACACCACTCCAGGGTATTGGTCTGCTTCCACAGACGCCTCCGTAATCAATACTATTGCATCATCATCGACACTAATCTCATTGTCCGACGTCAATTCAGATGCTGACAATTGAGATCCCTATGATAGTATAGTAGGTACATTTGTAAAACCATTTTATCTCCGTCCTTGTCAATTGTCAAAGTACCTCACTTCCAATCATTCTTGGCCTTCGCTTGATAAAGCCAGGGTCATCCCAATAAAATTGGATATGATAAAGTTGAACATTATAACCGAAAGACGATGTAGTCAATTTCATACGTAATACCAGTAATTATAATTTGAACACTCCATAAAATATCCATTGGTTTAACTCAGCTATTATTTACCATCCATAATACCAATGTTGTGGGTACTAAGTGTTCCAAATCTAAAGCATCCATTGTATCAGCATTCATTAAATTGACGCTAGAACCACTATCTACCTGAACACCTGAGATCATAACATCATCAATCGAAACATCGATGGTTGGTGCACCTAGGTCAAGGTTCAAACTGACTTCACAAACTTTCTTATTGCGTTGCCTATGCCGTGTTAACGATGAATTTAATGTAGAATGGCACTTTGGTGCGACTGCTAGAAGTTGCTTCATAGAAATAGAAGGCCGAATAGCGTCCAGATCTTTCAAAATGTCATAGGGTTCCATATGTAAGATAATACCTAATGTCCTCTTCTTTTTCATTGGTTTGAATTTAACTCTGTGAGGTAAAATATTCTTCCATCCTGGACTCGAAATTAGAACAATAGACGGAGCTTTCTTAGAATTTGTACCCTCGAGAGGATCTTTCAACAAAAAGGACATTTTCCAAAACTATGTAGAGAACGGAATAGCTTGACACAGAACCAAAGCCTCCGTAATCGGTACCACATTAGGTTGCCCAACTGATTCAGGTCTTATACTGAGTAAGGGGCCCATGTCAAGACTTGGATTGGATGTCCCTGTAATTGGATCCAATTGGTCCTTTGCTTCAAGATCACCCAAATATTGAATTGGTCCTTTCCCCTTTTGCTGACTTCTTGTATGGACAGCTTGGACTACTTCTACTCAATGAACTGGTGAATCTTGAAGACCTTGATTTATCTCTTCCATTTTTCTTTGGCTTTGGATTTGTTGATCTCGATTATTGAAATTGAATGGAGCATTACATTGTTGATAAGTATGTCTTGACTGCTTATAATTCACACACACTGGGGCATAATCGTCATTGGCTCTAGGATTGAGACATTCACTGGCATAATGATCAATTTGTTTGCAACAAAAACAACAAAGTGGTCTTCTTGCACCTCTATTTGGCATATTGGGTGTCTCGATAGGTATATACATACTAGGCTTGTTCCATGTAGGATTAGAAAATGATCCTTGTTGTTCTGTTAGTACGGAGGATACTTGATTTGATGACATCGGTGGAGCATATTGCTGATACCTATGCTGCTCCTTTTCGTAGTTTTGAAGATTTGATGCAGATCCCTGATTAAAATTAGAACTTTGAAAGTTATTGAATGTTCAATTTTGTCGATTAGATCGATTTCCATTCCATTCATACGTATTTCCTATTTAAACTTGATTGACTTTCCACTGAGTCGGTTGGATCATGGTTTGATTACTGAATTATTGTTGCCTTTGTAAATGCCAACAGTTTTGGATAGGATACTTTCCTCCACAAAATGTACATTGAATACCTGTTTGTCTCGATGATGGATATTCGGTATCAAAATGACCTTGTCTTTATAATTATTACACCATACATTAGGTCTCGTATTAGAAGGCTTATATCATTTCTTCTTATCTTTAGCCAAATTCACGGCCAATTCTTCCATCTTCTTTGTTAGATTTAATAACAAGGCTTTATTTGGATCTTTAATAGTCGCATTTGTGAACAACTCTAGTTGTTGATAGGTTGGCGATGTAAAATAAGGTGTCATTGTTATTGGCACTATTACTTGGAATGGTGTAGCATTAATTGGTTGTTACAACATAATATTCTTCACATTGGAGGCAGCGATTTGTGGATAATTATCCATCGATACATTTTGTGGTTGTATTTGTTGGCTTCCTGAACTTGAAATCATTGTGGCCTCCACTATTAACAATTGATCATAATGACATTCTTTCCACACCTTTGCTCGTGCCAACGATGCCTCTATTGTAGTTGGTCGAGTCTCTTTTACAAACATTTTCAATTCTAGTGGATGCAAACCGTTAATTAATATTGACAATATAAATGCATCTGGAATTTGATTATTTGACCATTTACGAAGTATATCCGTGATCCGGCCATAATAGGACTCTATTGATTCCTTTGCAAATATCTTGCTATTCATAAAACTTTCTCAAAGCCGATCTTCAAATCCAATTGGTCTAAAATGGGTTAGGAAGGCGTTCCTCAAGGCCTTCCAATTAGGAAATCTATTCACTGGTTGCCGAATATACCATTCAAAAGCTGTATCTTTTAAAGTTG
Source organism: Physcomitrium patens (assembly GCF_059467195.1). Lineage (NCBI taxonomy): Eukaryota > Viridiplantae > Streptophyta > Bryopsida > Funariales > Funariaceae > Physcomitrium > Physcomitrium patens. Next base: position 12,353,207 of record NC_143411.1, read on the forward strand.
CTGGCAACCATCTCAATCAAATGTCTTCAATTCTACCATTATTAATCACGCACGCTGTCAAGAATTGAGATATATGGTGATCGGGATCAGAGCCTAGCCAACCACTAAAAGTAGGTAATGGTGCCACACTTGTAGTTCGGTCCCCTACTGCTCCCATTTGTACTGCAATTGGTACTTCTGGCACTCTCGCGGCCATTGGTGTTATCACTTGTCTCCTTGCTATTTGAATTTGAATTTTTCTTCCTTTGGTTTTACTTGGACCCTCAATTCCTTTTTGTTGTTCCCATAGGAGATTTCTTATGCATAATTGCTCCTATCTTTCTTTCGCTTGTCGATTAATTCTTTGATAATCCTTCCCTTCATGATTATCACTCATAATCTTTCATTCTTCTTTATAAAATCAATACTACCTTAAATTATAACTCACATATTTGTAACCCTAAAATTGGTTCTTCTCATGTTTTCATTCAACATATAATTCCATCTTCTATACAATCAATTTCTAATATTTTATATTATTATCATTTCTCCGGCAGCGGTGCCAAAATGTTGTTCTCATTGTATTCAAGCTTCAGTATACCAAAGCAATTGAACTACTAGAGGTGGGTTTGAATACGGGAAAAGACTAGTTATATGAATTGGGTCTGTTAGTATCACAATTGATTGTACTCTAGCTATCTGAAATTATTTATCAAACTACAAAATACCAAGGCTTACTACTTCTGCCTTGATTCAACACATAATCCATTCTACGACTATTAATTCAATAATACTTTTTTTAGTCACAATTCTTCATAAGCAAATAATAAAAGCAAAGAAAACAAAGAGGTAGCACCAAGCTTATCCCGGCTTACGACTCTCACAGTCTGGCTCTCGGCTTACGACTCTCATAGTCTGGCCTTTGGCTTACAACTCTTACAGTCTGGCTCTCGGCTTACGACCCTCACAGTCTGACTCTTGGCTTACGACTTTCACAGTCTAGCTCTTGATCTTTCTTTCCTCAACTTCTTTATCCTATCCAAAAGATGATCCATTGGCCAACGGATTCCAAAGGTTATGAATCTTTGAATTCTTAACCATTTATTCCACTAACAACCTACTGTTACCAATTAAACTGCCTAACCATTAGTCTAATTCTCAAGGTTATCAATAACCAACCAGTAACTTACCACAAAGTTTATTTACCTATTCTACAGGATTATAAGCAATAGTCAATGATAACTTAATTTTACATCTTTTAAAGAAATCATGAGCTTTTTGTACATTTAATTTTCTATGATTTGCAATGATTTTTCTTATACATTTGTAGCAATAAATAACATCTTTAAATAAAAAACTATAAAAAAAATTTGTAGACTTTATCCTCAATGCTCTTTCTTCTACTTGGTTTGATAAATCTTTACAAGCAAAGACCAAATATTTCATTTTTCATAATCCAATTGGCATAATAATCAAATAAAAAATCCATTTAAAATATATAGCCAAAGGATATGTTCAATGTAGTCCATCTCAATGCTATATATTAGAATACATCTAATAAATTTTATACGGTTCTATAAATAAAAGCACATCTTGATACATATTTTTTTACCAATATTATTCTTTGAGTTTAGCAAAAGTAGTCCAAATTCTCCTATATCTTGTCGATAAGCTATTGTAAACTCTATTCAATAGTTTTTTTGTTCTTTCATATTTTCTATTCTTTATTGTGATATTCCAATCTCTTTCTTTGATTTCTTTTATAAAAATCTTTTTTGAAGCAAAAATCTATATACCATTTTATTTTATTTTATTTTATTTTTTTCCATAGACTAATTTTCTTATTTGGTCAATGTACTCAAATAATAACCAATATCCAATAATTCTCCTTCATAAAGCTCTTCAAAAAATAACTTTTCTTCTTTATTAAGATTTGATACTAAATAGAATTTTGATTCTATATCATCAATGTCTTCAACCACCTTATCTTCTCTTTTATATTATTCTTAAGATAACATGTCTCATAAAATTTTCTTTTTTAGAAATATTTCTAAATTTTAGATTTAATGATTTAATATAAATAATCTACTTTAGCATTATAAGATCTAATATTAAAAAATTAATAATCATTTTAAGCAATGACAAGAAAAATAGTTTAATTACTACTACTATATCAATCAAATATTTTTTTTCAGCTTTCATAGCCAAAACAACATCCCATAGTTTTCTTTTAACTTGTAAATACGCATGTTAATAAATACTTAAAACTTTAGCTCTTAATTGAACTGCAAATTTTTTTCTACTTGAATCATTGTGACTCATAGCCTACCCAATAGTAATAGTATTAGTATCTAAAATAAGTATTATTTATCTATTATATTCATAATTAATTCTTCTTAAAATTAGAGGTGTCACTATTTGTGACACTAAAGAAATAGAGAATCAACAACTAACAGATTCAATACAATAGCTATCACTTGTTGACTTATCACATGAAATAATTCGATTGTTTTAACCTTCAAGATGATATAATCAAGATGAAGATCTTCAAGAACATGTTTTTTTTTTAATAGATAGCAAGATACAACATGTTTGGTATCACAATCTTGGAAGAAACTCTTAATGTTTGGTGATTTTATTAGATGTTAAAATGACTTTCGATGGTATTCCAAATATTTGATTTGAAAGAAGTTACAAAAGCCTCAACAAAGATCAAATAACAAAGTGGTTTTCCTCCCTAGTATGGGATATTATTGATAGCTAAGAAGACTTATCAACTATCTTCAAAGAGAACAAAGATTAGAATATGTGACAAATACAATTTGTCGCATTTCAGATTTTCTCAACATATGATGACTGCTCTTCATGGAACTTATTCTTAGAAGGGGAGGTAATGTCACAAAAATATATATTTATTAAGATATCTACTTATATGCTTAAGTAGAAGTAAGTAAAAGTAAATTTATTTTATAATATTTTTTTAGAAAAGCTTCCTAGAAGCTTTATAGATGTTGCTTTGACTTTACATGTACTTGTAGTTGATTGGTAGGATAGAAACTTAGTCAATAAATTAACTACGTATTGGTAGCTTGCAGAACAAGTTTATTATGTGGCATATATATAAAAAAATTATCCTACAAGTCAAAATACATATCTTGCAAAGTCAACATGTTTTGAAGCTCTTATAGGATATTTCCATGTAGCTCTTAATTAAGAGTATATATGGAAGCAAGAATAAAGCCTTCTTCACTCTTGTCAATGCTTTTTTAGTTCTTAATCTTATATCAAGACTTTTTAGTCTTCTTAACTTTAGCAATAACTATTCTAGTTTAATATTATATCATCATTGGGTGATTTTTTAGTCTTTTTGAGTAATCCAAGAATATATTGATATTTTAGTTCTTTGAGGTTCATATCCTTTACATGTATACACTTGAATTTTAGATGTTTATACTACTTTGGAATATTAATCATATCCTTATTTCTTTCTTGTTTTGCAAGCAAAGCTAGTACATCTTTAATATTTCTCCATTTCATTGTCAATCCTTCATTTTCTTCTTTGTCTTTAAGAAGCAAGTCCAATTTTTCTTGTAATTTTCTATCAATATCTTTAAGGAATAATTCAACCTTATTTGGCTCCAATGTTAACTTTTGCATCTTTAATAATTAAAAGTATTGCCTTTCAAACTCTGTTAATAGCTTTATTGCTTATAAATTCTTGTTAGGCTGCTCAATCTATTTTAGAAATAATTTTTTAGTAACACAAGCTTTCAGGTTGGATTGACCACTTATGTCAAATTATATGTATTCTTGTTTGAGAATGTATTGGGTACCTAATGGAAGGTAAGTAGAAAAGCAACAACAATCCTATTAAGTCTAATAGAGTCTTAAATAAACTTTAAGTAATTTTTAATAATTCTAATCAAACTTTAATCAATTCAAAATAAATTTAAAATAAGTAACAAAATAAACACAAAAATACTAATGTAATTTCAAAAAAAATAATAAAGAAATCTTAAAAATATATAATTTTTTAAAAAAGATAATAATAATAATAATAATAATAATAATAATAATAATAATAATAAACTTAATAAAATATTAAAATATATATATTTTTTAGAAAAGACCTTAAAAAAATATTAAAAATAAAAATTCTAAATAAATTCTAAATAAAATTTAATAAAATTTTAAATTAATTTTTTTATTAAAATTCATATAAATCTTAATCAAATCCTAAATCAAACTCTAGATTAAATCCTAATAAAATCTTAATGAAATTCTAAACCTCAGATAAATCTTAGACAAATCTTAATCAAATTTTAGTCAAATTTTAATCAAATTCTAAATAATCTCTAATCAAATTCTAATCAAATCCTAATTAAATTCAAATAAAATTTTAAATCTTAATCAAATTCTAAAAAAATCCTAAACCTTAATCAAATCCTAATGAAATCTTAAATACTAAATTAATTCTAATCAATCATTCATCAAGCCCTATATCTTAAATATATCTTTAAAGTTTTATAATAGATTAAAAATTGAATAACTAATGATTGAATTGTGATTTTGACTTAAAATTTGCATACCTTGCAACAATTAAGTAAGCAACAAGCACATGTGTGAACTAGGCATGTGGTGTTGTGCCTCAAGGTCTGATTTCAATCTAGGTTGACAATTGGTTCTCTTAGGGTATCAATTTTTGATAATTTAAAGTAAGATTTACTTTAATCTATTATTAACTTTTTCTTAAATATTTTAATATTATTTTTTTATTTTATTTATCTTAATTTGGCTCATTTATGCTTCTACAAAGTAAATAGGAGTTCTTTCTTTAGAAGTAATATCAACACTAAATCTTTTACTACCTTTCTATAATTTATTGTTATTTTTTTATTGAATCTTTCTATTAGATTTTTCTATAGTAACATCTATATTTTTATTTTTTACCATATAGTCATATTATCATAAGACATTGGCTATACTAAATTGCCATTGCAATTAATATTTTGCATTAGATTATAGATGACTTTATTCACATTTGTTTTTATAATATGTAGTAACTAGTGCTACCAACTTTGATATTTTAATTAGCCAATAGGTACTTTATTCACTTGATTTTGGTCTTAATAATTGGATTAAATAAGCATGGATTAAAACATAATATTCTATTAGTGATAAAATGAAAGAATTTATTTTAGTTATATTTGTAGCAACTGCCATGATTATGTCAACAAAAACCTTATTTAATTGTAGTGAATTGGCATTTGGTTTGCCTTATGGAGTAATTTTATTAAAAGAGACATTAGCATTTATGTTTAATTCTATAGAATCAAATGATTGATTAAGTTTAGAAGTTTAAGCAAGACACTAAAAGGATCTATTTCTTCTATGGAAAATATGTATAGGACTTTTCTACTACTATGAAGAGATTGTATTTTTATTAGATATATTAAAGATATAATTTTTTTTAACCTATCTTTGCTTAATATATTCATTAACATCCACTAGATAAAGGTATTACTATTGTAGAGCTTTTTTAGGCATTGATATAAGTTTGTTAGTAATATTGGAGGCTGGGCTTATTATTAGAGGATACATTCACGTAGATATTAGAATTACACCTGATTGAGTAGCTCAACATCATCTCAAAAGGTTATTGATTTTGTATCCTAAGCAATTACAATATTCTACCATTCTTGATTGTTTTAGCCAACTCCCTTAAGATATCACCCTCAATAGTAATGAAGATTTGAGGAGATTATGCAACATTTATTTATTGATTATTGAATGGTCTTGTTAAGGGTATTCACATCTTCAGGCAAGTTAATAGATGGATGATCTTTCATCTAATTTATTTATAGATTTGATGTGGCTAACATAATCATAGTTTATATATCAAACCACTCTACTTGAGTACATTTTTAAAAATCTACTTCTATTGGATGAAATTCAAATGTAAGAATTGGAGTCAAGTTAATATATTAATCAACTCCTTGGTCTTCCAATCTTTGTAGATGTTGTGGCTTTGGACTCTTGTGCCTATCAACCTCATTTAATTTGGACCAACATGACCTTATCTCATATGCTTACAAAAACACTTTTTAGAGTTAAACGACCTTTTGATTGTCATATTGATTTTATCTTAGATGATAATTGAGCTTCATTGGTTGTTATTAAGATTAATGAACTTATTCTTAACTTATTTAATAAGGTAGTAGTACGTCATGGTATATCTCCTACCTTTGTAATATTTCCAATATCATTTGTATTTTAAGTAGTTTGTTGTATTATGTGAAGCCTTATTTGAAAATGCACCAAGCACTTGGCTATAGAAGGTAGAAAGAGTATTGCAATAATAAGATTCTAATTCTAATAGTATCTTAAATAACTCCAATTAAATCTTAATAATATTAATTAAGTTTTAATCAATCTAAAAGGACCTTTAAGAAATTACAAAAGAAGCATGAAAAAATCCTAAAGAAATTCAAATGAAGTTTTAAAATAAAATCTAAAATATATCTTAATTAAATTCCAACCAAATATTATTTTAATCCTAGTTAAAATCCTAATAGTTCTTACTTAAATCCTAAGTCAAATCCTAATTAAACCTTAAATAGATCCTAAATCCTAACCAATTCCTAAATCCTAAACCAAATCCTAATCAAATTAACCTAATCCTAGGATGGTTTAAAATCTCAACATCTATCAATTATATTATTGATCTTACTTAAGATTTTACACACCTTTCAACAACTAAGTTTGCAACTTGCACACAAAATTTGAAGAAGATCAAACTTACCAAATAGAAGATCAATCCTAAGTTCTACTCGGGTATTGACTAGCCTCCTACTCCAATCTGAATGTTGAACTTCTAGTGCCGATATCTCCTTCTTCAATTATTTAATTGCCTCCAAAATATACTTAAATTGTGAGAAGTCAAGTCTAGTCTCCATATAAAAAAAAAATTACATCATTCCAGTTGAAAAATTACTAAAAATCTTAAAAATTCTCACTAATCCTCAAATTCTATTTTTTGAGACCTCAACCCACAAAAACCTTCACACACTTTGATCTAAAATTTTAATTGATCTCAAAATCTTTTCACACACTAATAACTAGAATACCAATATATTACCCAAAATTCATCCATACACACATTATAAAACTCAAGAAACCTTTAATTTTGTAAACATAATTTTATTTTTAAAAATCTAATCCAACCAAAAACATCACTAATTTTGAAAATCTCTCAAAAACTAAATATTAATTCGATTGACATAAAATCAATGCTCAAAAATCTCTTTGCTAGTTTGCTCTCAAATTCTATTCTTTAATCTACCAAAGAATTCCGAAATTACCATAGATATGTGGTTTTGTGCTTTTGGATCTGATTTTGAACTAGGTTGACAATTGGTCCTCTTTGGGTATCAATATTTGATAATTTGAGATAATTTTTATTTGAATGTATTGGTAACTCTCTTCTAAATATGTTAATATTAATTACTTATTTCATTTACTTTGATTTGATGCATTTATGTCTCTATAAAGCAAACAGAAGTTCCTTCTCTAAAAATTAGCATTAAGACTAAACTTTTTATTACCTTCCTATCATTTATCCTTATTTTTCTACCACATCTTCCTACTAGGCTCTCTTATAATAACATCCATGTTTTATTTTTTACCATATAGTCATGTTATTATACAACAACATAGTCTTGGCATAGTTTGGGATATTAATTCTAAAATCTATATAGACTCTAATACTAATGCCAATATTATATACTTTTTTAACTAGCACCATAGCTGCTTATGATATCATTGAGAGTCAATATCAGTTCTCTTAGGCTAGGCTATAGACTTAAATACTTGATGCTAAATCTTAAATATAAATCTTTAATCTTAAATCTAAATCCTAAATCTAAATCTTAAATCCTAAAGTTTAATCTTGAAGGTTATAGAGGCAAATTTATTCATCTCAAATTGGAAGATAATCATTCAATATTTTGACAATCTTATAAGTTTAGTGTCTTAGAGGAAGTTTGTATCCAAACTTGTTGTCAAAAGTTACTTACTGTACACTTGATTGAACTTTTTAATGGCAAGTATGCTTAAATAATAATCATGTCTTGTCAAGGACATAAATCTCAAAAGAAAAAATCCTCAATATATTCTTATATTACTTGAAAAGACTAAAAAAACATTCAAAAATGGTAATATATTGAACTAGAATGGCTATTGTCAAAGACAAGAAGACTAAAAAGTCTTGAAATAAGATTAAAGATTAAAAAAGCATTGACAAGAATGAAGAAGACTTTTTCTCTTGCTTCTATATATATTATCTAACTAAAAGGTACATGGCAATGTTCTATAGGACTTTCAATAGGTGTTGACTTTTTTAAACACATGTCTTAACTTGCAAGGCAAGTTATTTATATATGGGCCATATAATTAGCTTATTCTATAAGTTATCAATATGTGTGGCATGTTGTTAACTTGTTGACTAAGTTTTTAATCTACTAATTAATTATAAAAATTTATAAAGTCAAAATTACATCTATAAAGCTTCTAAGAAGCTTTTTTAAAAGATATTATGAAATTAATCTATATTTATTTATTTCTAATTAATTACATAGATAATTATTAGAATAAATATATATGTTTGTGACATTTCTTCAAAAAATGATATTTTTTGTAATTAAACAAAGAAGCAAATATATAGAAACTTCCATCTAATTAATTATAAGACTAAATCTAATCAATATATTGATGTCAAAATAATTATTTAATATAGTAAAATTTTCTTGAGTATTCAACACTTTGGATATAAGATCTAGTTATCACCAATTGCCATTACTTGTTGAAAACTAGATGAAGATAGTATTTTAGAGAGTTGATCAAGATAGCAAAGATTAGCTCTATCACTAGAAATTTCTTTTATTTGGTCTTAAAAATGCATTGGCTAAGTTTCAATGTATAATGGAATGGATTTTATTTTATTTTTTATTTATTAGATGCTACATTGATGATATTATCATTTTTAATAGCAATCTACAATATCATTTGAGGAATTTATAAGTAGTGTTTAAGCAATTACAATAATAGAGATTATTCTTGTATCATGATAAGTGCAAATTCTCCCATAAACAATTACCATAATTGAGTCATATGATTATTATAAGAAAACTTGGTATACAATAAGCAAATATAGATACCTTATAAAAAATCCCAACATCAAGTGATATTTCTTCACTTCAAGCTTTTTTAGAATTGGCAAACTACTACCAAAGATTTATTAAAAACCTTAGCTTGATTGAAAATCCTTTAACTATTCTCATGGGCAAGGATCAACTATGAACTTGAGACCATAAATAATAATATACATTTGACATATTGAAATAAAAGTTGGATTCAACTCCAATGCTTCAACATCTAGGTGCCATTAGATCTTTTCAATAATATACAAATTAAAGTACAATAGAACTGAAAGCACTCTTCACACAAAAATTAATTGTAGAATAGGAGTATGTCATTGCATTTGCTTCTAAAAGTAATAAAAATGCAAAGTGTAATTACTCCTTAAGAAAAAAAAACTTTAGAAGTAGTTTGGATTATTACTTATTTTCAACCTTATTTATATTGTCAAGAATTTATATTGATAATTAACCATCAACCTTTGAAGTGACTTATGAAATCAGATAAACTTATTGATAAGCTTGTAAGATGGATTTTGTTGCTTCAAGAATATAACTTTGAGGTTGTTCATCAGACAAGCATTACCAATTTGGATGCTAATAGACTTTTTTATAATCCAAGTCCTTCAAAAGAAGATTTAATTGGAGCTTGGTGGCATAGAAATTGCATTAGAGAGGCAATCTTTCAATGGCATACAGCCACATATTTGACTTTGATGTCATGTTCTACAACTATGATTCTTAATCAAAATTCAATGAAGAATTAGATAAGAATCAAGTAATTAGCAAGATATAAGAAGATCTTATAATCTTGCATAGGTTTCAATAGAGAACATCATTCTTAACTATCTCTAAAATAAAAAGAGATGGAATTAGTCATTGAATGATAATTTTTTATTTTGTGTATGGCTTAATGAACCTATACACATATTTTAAAGGAGAGATCAAAGAGTCTCTTTTATATGACAAGTATATGAGGAGTTTGGAAATTTTAGAATGGATACAATATATTCTATATTGCACAACCAATATTGGTGGAGTAGTATGTATCAATAAGTGGCTACATATATTTTCTAATTTCAAATATGTGATTGGATTAGATCTACCTTTAATACTTTATCACCTTAGTTGATGCCTTTACCTATCATAGATTTAGATTACTATTGGACTTTAGACTTTACTAGATCACTTATTATCACCTCATATGGAGCTAAATATGTATTGATAATAGTAGAATATTTTAGTAAGTAAATTAAATTTTTAGCTTTACTACAAAAAATATATATATAATTAGCAGCTATCAAATTTTCTTAATTGTGTATTGGCACATTTTGGAGCACCTAATGAAGTCTTAATAGATCAAAGAAGAAAGTTCATTGAAACATTTGAAGCTTTATATACTAAAGCTTTAATATATTATCATACCACCTCTAAAAGTTATCCTAAGGTAGATGGCTTATGTGAACGAGTTGTTCATACTCTCAATTATTGTTTACAAAAGTATAGATTATTTCATAGAAACCATCATGATTAAGATTTGATGTTGGTATAGATTTTGATAGATTATTGCTTTAATAGACAAGCATCTTTAGCATCTTACACTGCTTATTAGTTGTTATATGGATGTAATCTTATCTTACCTAGCTCAGTATGTGAGAAGCTAATTCTAGTTGTAGACTTAGATAATGATGATATTTGAGCTTAATATCTATATGATCAAGCAAAGTTTTTTAAGAAAGCCATGCCTATGGCTATAGAAAACTTATTTGTTCCTTAATATTACAACACTTTATAATATGCTTGCATTTGTAGTAGAGTTAATTGATCTTAGTTGCAAAGATTTTCCAAAAGAGATTACTTATATTTGCAATGTGAAATACCTATAATACTTCATATTAAGGCAAGGCACACAATTCTATGTATAAAAGATGTGTTATTGAGAAGTATTTTCTTGTTGAAAGGCAAAGATGAATAAGAGTATTGAAAGCATTCAAATAATTGTGTTCTTTATTATTTTCCTATTTATGATTATTTATATCATGAATTGGTAATTTTACTAATTGGTTTTCTTTATTTTGTATGTAGTAAGAAGAAAGGAGCTATTATCATACTTTTGTGTGATGAATACTAATAAAGATGGCATATGGCATGTTTAACACCACATCTTTTGACTCTTCCTTCAAGAGATTGGATTTGTTTTCATTGTAAGAAGTCTTCCAATCATGCTTCATCTATTGATAAGGATTGAAGATTTCTTCTATTGTATTTGTCATACACTTTGGTGGTCTTGCTACTACAATATTGATTTAGAAGAGTATAATTTGACAATAATATCATTGTAGCATTTATCTTCAACAATGTGTGTTTTATAGTCTTAGCTAATTGGAAGAGCTCTTAATGAGCTGGAAAGAGGGAAAGAGAGATACTTAAGAATGTCTTGGTTGTGTATTTGTATTTGGTTTGAATTATGTATTTTGTGATTAGTTTGTAGTATTCAATTTATTGTATGTAATGATCTTTGTTTATATAAAAATTATCATGTTATATAACATCAAGTGCCAAATCTCATTGAATGTATATAGTTAAGTTTGATTAGTGGTTTTTTTATCTATAAATAGTTTTTTTATTAGTTGATTTTATCCATGTCAATTAAAGCTGAAATACTCAGGTGGAAAAAAATCCTTGACTTGACATTCTTGTCAAATCAAGTCTTATGAGTGATTTTTGAAAGAGAGAAAACTTGTTGTAAAGGTTTTGTTGGCTATGGTGATTTAGCCATTTAATAAATCTTTAAGGTTTTTTCTATCTTCACACTTGCACTCTTGAATTCCTTCTTTGTGGTGTGAGAGATAACTTGACTTAGTTTGGTGTAGATTTTTAATCTTTCCTTGAAAGTGTATTGGTTGTATATTTGTATTTTATTTGAATTACATTCTTTGTGATTGATTTGTAGCACTCAATGTGTAAAAAATTATGTAAGAAAAATGAGCTTTTAATTTTTTTTAAATATATAATATAAATAATTTTGATAATAAAAAATTATATATATATATATATATATATATGTGTGTGTATGTATTAAATAATATTTTAAAATAAAAAAATATTAAAGAATCTTGAATTAAGATTAGGTTTTTTAAATATATAATATGATAAATCTAAAATCAAATATTTTATTACATGTTTATTATTTTTTAATTTTGATATATTAAAAAAATTCTAATATATATATATATATATAAAGTTGTGTATTTTTTAACTATATTTTTATTGCACAATATTTATAATAATATTTATAAATTTTATTAAAATAATTTTTTTTGATAATTTTTTTTCTTTTTTTATCTAAGATTTTAGTAAGTTTTTATCAAACAATTATAGGATACCAAGGTGATTTTTTTAATTCTTAATTATAAATGTATCTTTTATCTATAAAGACAAATCAGATTCACTGATTGACACCTGTATTTATTTTTATATATATATTCATACACATAATCTCATCAATATTTAATTACATCGTAATAAAAATCTATTATAAAATTAAAAACTAAACTTAGAAGAAATATTACTATATTGAGCTTATCCAATTCTTGCAAATTATTTGGTAAGTTAAGAATTAATATATATATATATATATATATATATATATATCTCATAAATATTTTTTTATTAAATTTTTTGAGTAAGAAAGTTTATGAATATCACATGGTTTTTACATAAGATCATAGAAACCTTTTATAATCTTTTCTATTATATATTAAAAAATTAAAATATACAATATTTGTTAATATAATTATTAGAATTTTGTAAAAAATGCATTATTTATGTTTTAAACTTAAATATAATTATTAGGCAATATAATACTGATTTCATATTTTACCAAAAAATGAAGGTTTTTTTAGTAATTACAAATTTATTATTGAATTGTAAAAGCATTTCTTCTAAATTATGGATATTTTTGTATCCCTTTCTCTTCTATTTTTTTTTTTTCCTATTGAAACATTGTAAGTTGATAAATTATAATGTATTGAACTATTTTAATTGTTATGGACATAGTTTTATTTTTAATTATAATATACAAGATATTAAATGTCTTAAAATTAAAAAAAAAATACTGAAAAAAATACAAGAATTTAAATAAATATATAGTTCTTAATTGACTATGCTAATAAAAAATTTATTTATTTATTTATTTATTTATTATTAAATTTTATTAATTATATAATTATAATATTATGATTGAAAAAACATTGTACTAATCAAATATATATTTCCTTTTGTATGATATGAATGTTAAAAATCTTTTATATTTTTAATATATGTTTATGTATGTACATATACATACATATAATTTTAAATTAATTAAAATTTTTATCTTTAGTTGAATTCAAATTTATATTAAATTTAATTATCATTTTACTTAATATTCATAAATAAATATTTACCGATTATCATTTAACTGGTTACAGAACTCGAACTAAAATCTGAAATGAATGGAATTCATGATTAGAGCGTATGTTTGTCCATGTTCATGAGTCATTTATATATGCATCAGTCCAGTCGCATTACCAAACATAACCTTTGGTATTATGTAGAGAAATCTACAAAGAACAAGTATATTTTTAAAACTTTTTTTTTTTTGAAATAATCTATCATATACAATTTTTACAGCTTAGAAACTTTTGAGTTCTGGCATCATGTACAAAGTGCATCAATATGCTTACCAAAAAAAGTTACACATACTTTTTTGGATGAAAATTTACATCTAGAAAGTAATAAGACTTGAGAGGTTGTGGACATGTAAAATTCATAATCAGCATTAATACACAGATATACTCTAATGTTGATACTTTAATGTTTCTAGGATCACTACAGAAGATTGTTGATCGCTGGCTTCTCGAGGAAGGATTAAGCGTAGGATATGATGATTGTGTAAACAAGGTTAGCCCTATTGCTATAGAGGATGTAGATGTAGATGATAAGAACGTGGATGTTGTTCTTAATAATATTAGAAATATGAGCCAACGATTAGTAGTAGAATCTTGATCTCTTAGCAAAGGTGTTCCCTAACGAAGACATAAGAAGATACTTTATGAGGTTCATCTCATCATGTTTAGAAGGAAGAAATGCGAACAAGATATTTTCTATATGGTCAGGATCTGGAGACAACGGAAAGACTGTCATGGTTTCTCTAGTTGAACGAGCTTTTGGAGACTATGCAGTGAAGATGCCAACATCATTGCTTATGGGAAAGAGAGTACAATCATTAGCAGCTACTCCCGAGGTAGCAATGCTTAAAGGACGACTCATAGCTCTTGTTGAAGAACCTGATGAAGGTGACAAACTTAATCTTGGTGTTATGAAGGAGCTTAAAGGCAACGATAGTCTCTATGTTAGAGGACTGTACAAAGAAGGAGCTGTCATACCCCAGACAGCGAAGTTTGTACTTATTGCCAACAGGATCTCACAGATGAGTACGTTCGACAAAGCTGTGTGAAGCAGAGTTAGAGTAATGCCATTCGTATCAATGTTTGTTGATAAGATAGAACCATCTCATGATCCTCTTACAACGCACTTGAGGGATGTCAACTTCTCCAACAAGATTCCTTTGCTTGCTCCTGTATTCATGAGATTAGTGATAGAAGAGTACAAGCAATATCTAACCTACGGTCTTGAAGAACCCAATGACGTTAAGGACTGCACTGAGACAATCCATGTGTCTAATGATATCTTTGGGCAGTTCTTAAGCGCTAACGTTGAGAAGAGCAACAAGAGTATAGTTGCAATAAAGGAGCTATACGATACTTACAAGTACTGGTCAAAGGATATGTTTCCAACAATGAAAGTAAAAGATATATCATCTCTACGACAGTATCTAGCTAAGAACTCGTACACAGTAGATGCTGTAGATCAGATTCAGGGATTATCTCTAATATAGACAAAAAAAATTTATTAGATTATATGCATTAGATCTTTTTCTTATGTTAGGTAGTTCATACTCGGTTACTAAATATATGTCAGAATGTTGATTGTACTAAATATCATACATTAGTGTCGATAGTAGTAGAAAGTGTCGATAAAAATAATCCACTTTTGTCTGATTGCCTAGTAATCACAAAACACCTCCATCTGACTCTAAGTTTGAAGCGACACTCGCTACTGGACCAAACAAAGGTTCAAAGTGTCCAAACAAAGCAAAGGATGGTACTCCCTTCTGTGGTCGACACAAGAGAGCAATCATGGTTG
Source organism: Physcomitrium patens (assembly GCF_059467195.1). Classification (NCBI taxonomy): domain Eukaryota; kingdom Viridiplantae; phylum Streptophyta; class Bryopsida; order Funariales; family Funariaceae; genus Physcomitrium; species Physcomitrium patens. Next base: position 12,368,629 of record NC_143411.1, read on the forward strand.
ACAAAGATGGTGTTGTACAAAAGCCAAAGCGCTGTAAAGCAATAGTTCATAACTACATACTACAAAAGAAACAATGTGAACACCTTTCAAAACCAGGCTCATCGTTTTGCAGTGTTCATAGAAACTATCGCCCTAATGGTTTAAATGCAGTTCCTGAAGCATTTGATACCTTGCATGACAGAGACGAGTCTATAAGGAAGCTTCGTGAAGCTCAACCTTATCTTGAAAGATTAAAAGAGAAAGGAGTAAAGATACCTATACCTGATGATTGTGTGGCAGTGCCATGGACTCATCCAGATAGGTTCGAACAAGGTAGAGAAAACCTATCTAGAGGGATAAAGCAGGATGTTGCAGAGTTGAGAGTAGCTATAAAGATGAAAGAGGAAGAAGAGAAGGAAACAGAAGCAATTCTTGATCAACCTCCTACAGAAGAACAGATAAAGGAAGCTGAAGAGTCAGAAATGATTCCTTACTAATATCGAGATAAATGGAACCTACAATATAGAATGGTCAATGAAAGAATGTATCCCATACTACAGATATCATAAACAGATTACCGTTTAGTGCAAACGGAGGATTCTTCGGTTGTAACCACTTCACCATCATAAACGATCTCTTAGATACTCCTATCGATTGGAACCTATGAGCACTACTCCATAATGTTGAAAAGATATACTCTAAAACCTGGGCCCATATGTAGGACAAGAGAATGACCTTGTGGTACTATTAGCAAGAAACTTTGTAGATAAGAATCCCTTTGGAGCAAATACAAATGTTCTTACAAAGAAGGATATATCACACTTCACGCTTGAGTATTACAAATCTATACAAGAGGACATCATAGAGTTTGCTACTATAATAGTAATGCCATCAAATACCCTTGATGTTTCTGTGTTCGAAGGTAATATATCTGTATATGGTACAACAATGTTTATTGAGGAAGAGCTTATGTTCAACCCTACATCTAATGTGCTTGTACCAAAGCACTGTATCGCATCAAGTTTAGAATTACAAGAGATGAAAGAGAAGGGAATATCTCATGATAGCCTACCAAAGATATATGCTGAAGATCGAATATGTAAGTGGTACGGATTTAAAAGAGGTGATATGATAAGAATAGAAAGAGATTACAGCAATGAAGTTTACTACAGAATAGTAATATAAAAAAGTAAAAAATATTGATGTAGAAAGATACTTTTTACACTGGTGTTATTTTTTTATGCTTATCAAGAGACATGGATTCTTATATGATAAAAGAGGTAACCTTAGTGTGGCGCATTAGCGATGCAGATGGAAATACGCTTTTTGATACTATATGTGTGTCTGAAGATGTGCCTCTTGTCGAAAGACATGTTGGTGACTATCAATGGTACAAGCACTTCTATCCTGCAATGGAAGTCGACAACACATTAAAAGGTAAAGATACACTTCTTATTACGTTCATGATTCCAGCTCTTAAAGACGATAGTAAAAGGACACCTATAAAAGTACACTTTGACTTTAGCTCAGGTGTAATGAAGATAAGATATGTATCATCATATGCTGTATCTGTTGCTGAGCTTGTTAGCATGATTAGTGCTACAATCTGTATTGATATACAACAAGATGTTGAAGTCACAAACATAGAGTTATCTGCTAACATAACAGAAGAGAAGCCAGATTTAGAGCTACTATGTGATGTTGTAATGAACGAGCCTAGACTATGTGAGATCTTTTCATTAAGAGAAAAAACTCTTCCAATATCCATGAAAGTCAAGTATTCTTTGTACGCTAAACTTGGAATAATAACATTCAAAAGAAGAGAAAGCAAGACTATCACAATATCAAATATTAAGAACGAAGAACATATAGATGATATTATAGATCAAATCCTATTCTTACTTAGTGTCTACAATGAGGTAAAAGATGAGTTTAACAAGTTATACAACTTCATAGTTGAAGAAGAGAAGATGTCTAAACATCGTACACGAACATTTGCTTTAAAAGAAGAAGTTCCAGAGTTGTTTGTATCTGGATATGCAAGAGAGTGCTCTATTAAACCAATAATAATTGCAGAACTAGAAGAGGAGAAGTATAAGTCTGAAGGAAGACCAACTATGAGATATCCCAAGGATGGTCCGTACTCAAGAGTATATGCTTGTGACATAGGACTATTCCCAGGACTTAAAAGAAACAGATTGCCTAATAAAGATATGTTTGAGTTTCTTCCTTGTTGTTATGCTACAGATCATCTTAAGAGACTACAATCTAACTATTACAAGTACGTGCATGATGTATTTGATGAGAAGAGAAGTGATAAGAAGATAATGCGATTTAAGCCACTGTATCCTTTAGAGGATGGCATAGTTGGTAAGGCTCCAAAGGAGCTTCAGGAGATGATGTGTTCAACGGATTTAACAAGAGTGGGTGTTAAGAAAGACAAGTCTTCTATATTGTACTGTATGCCCTACTATATTCCAAGAGAGAGTCTAAGCTTTCCTCCTCACATATGTCTTCAGGAACTGTGGTATTTAACAAAGAAAGAAATACTTCTCAATGCTAGAGATAGAGATATATTTCTTGATCCAACACTCTACTGTAGAGCATTAGAGTATATCTTTTCAACATGAAGAGTATATCTGTGTATGGATATAGAAGTGTACTCATCTAATGCAAGTGCTATGGGAGATCCTTGCATAGAGAAAGTATCACGGACACAAAATACAGACTTGAAATCTAACAAGAAGTTCAAGAAGAAGTGGCAGAACTAGATTAAACAGATGAGTACAAGAACAACACCAGAAAGGTGAGCTAGAACTCCAAGAGATGTGTTGTCGAGACTGAAGAACCCTTCAGCCTCGACTCCTATATATATGTCAAGGACAAGAACTCGATGAAAGCTAAAGAGTAAGTGAGACTTTTCTCAAAAAGAAATAGGACAAAATAGAAATATGTATATTAAGAAAGAAACTGGAATGGCTATTGCCAAAATACAAGAAAACTAGAGACCCTTGAAACTTAGACTAGAAGCAAGAAAGGAGTTGACAAGAGTGAAGAGGGCTTCACTCTTGCCTCTATATATACTATCTAACTAGAAGCCACGTGGCGATGTTCTATAAGACCTCCAATATATGTTGACTTTCTAGGCCACATGCCTTTGCTTGCAAGGCAAGTTTTCTATGGATGGACCACGTAGTTAGCTTGTTCTTTAAGCTTCCAACATGTGTGGCACATGGCTAACTTGTTGACCAAGTTTCTAACCTAAAAGTCAACTATAGACTCCTATAAAGTCAAAGCAGCGTCTATGAAGCTTCTAAGAAGCTTCTCTAGAAGATATTACACAATTAACCTACTTTTATCTACTTTTACATACTTTTATCTATTCATATAGGTAATTATATGTATGTCCGTGACATTACCCCCCCTTCTAGGGACGAGTTCCACGAGGAGCGGTGATTATATATTGAGAAAATCTAATATGCGGCGAATTGTATTTGCTACATACTCTGATCTTTGTTCTCTTCGAAGATAGTTGATGGGTCCTCTTAGCCATCGATAGTGTCCCATTCCAGGGCGAGAAGACCACCCTGTTATTTGATCACTGTTGAGGCCTTCATAACTTCCTTCAAATAATACATTTGAAACACCATCAGGAGTCGTTTCTATCTCCAATAATATCACCAAACATCGAGAATCTCTTCCAAGGTCGTGATACCAAACGCGTTGTATCTCACCATCTATTCGAGGAAGAACATGTCGTTCTTGAGGATCTTCATCTCGGTTGCGTCGTCTTGAAGGTTGTGACAATCGTAATGTCTCATCCGGTAAGTCAACAAACGAAGGTTCTTGAGTTGAATCCGCTGGTTGTTGGCTCTCCATCTAATTAGCGTCACAAATGCAAAGAAGTTACAAACAAGGATAGGAATTTGAATGTTATCTTGCCTCAATCTTGTCTCTTTTATAAGAGAGGTTTTCATCTTGGTTTTGATGGATGTCGTTGATGAAAAACTTTGACTTTAGCTGATGCATTTGCTAGATTCCTGGATGGCTCCCATGTGCGCTCACTAATATCATATCCGCGCCAATGAACAAGATATTCTAGCTTATTTCGGCACCGCCTTGAGTCTAATATCTCTTCCACCTCAAATTCTTCATTATTATCTACTTCTATAGGAGGCGGTGGCATTTGTCTTCTTCCTTGTATATCCACTGTCTTATATGGTTCAAGAAGAGACACGTGGAATACAGGATGGATCTTCATTGACTCCGGTAGATGTAACCGATATGCAACTGGGTTGATCTGTTCAGAAACAGAAAAGGGGCCAAGCCTACGATAGTCCAATTTGTCACAAGGTCGAGTGGTCTTGATATTGCGACGAAGTAGCCATACCTTATCACCCACGTTGAGTTGTGGTTGCTCTTTACGATATACATCTGCATTTATCTTTTGTCGTTCTTGAGCTTTCTTCAACTGCGCCTTCATTATTGCATGTAACTCTGACAACCGATTTGCCATATCTTCTGCTGCAGGATTATCAACTTTTGAAAAATCAAAAGTATCAAGTCGTGGATGATAGCCATAATTGGCAAAGAAAGGTGTTTGTTGCGTGGAGGAATGTACCGTATTATTATAAGCAAACTCTGCCAATGGCAGAAGGTTTGTCCAATCATCTTGTTGGTAGTTGATGGTACACCTTAAATACTGTTCCAAGACTTGGTTTACGCGCTCTGTTTGTCCATCAGTTTGAGGATGGAAAGCTGAAGATAGCTTTATGTCCACTTTTAAAATCTTGAAAAGAGTCCTCCAGAATCTCGACACAAATTGAGTTCCCCTATCCGATATGATATCTTTAGGTAATCCATGATAGCGATAGATATTATCAATGAAAAGCTTAGCTGTTTCTTCACCTGTGATAGATTTTGTACATGGCATAAAATGTGCCATCTTGGTGAAACGATCTACTATCACAAATATAGAATCATAAGATCTTGAGTTTGGAAGATCTGTGATGAAATCCATAGAAACAGAAGACCATGGTTGTTCTGGTATAGGTAATGGCTGAAGAAGTCCGTAAGGTCGATGTCGAGGAATTTTTGATCTTGAACAAATATCACATGATTGTACAAAGTCTTTGACTGACTTCCACATTTGTGGCCACCAAAAATCTCTTGATATGAGTTCCAGAGTCTTATTATATCCAAAGTGCCCTGCTGCTGGAAAGTCATGACGTGCTTGAAGAACACGCAAACGTGCTTTTCCTTCTGGAACATATAGGCGTCCTTCAAAATATAATAGATTATTCTTGAACTCGAACTTAGAAGAATCATGAGACTTGGAAGAATTATTCTCGATATCATGAACAAGAGGGTCTGAGGACATACTGGACTGGATTTGCTTGAGAAAAGTTGAATCAACAGTCAATGTTGATTTCACTGCTCGGAGATGAAATTGCTCCGGTTTCAAGAGGACCGTTCTTTGTTGCTCAAAAGCTGCATCTCCTTCTTTTGGTGCAAAATAAGAACGTCTAGACAGGGCATCGGACAAACCTTGTTGTTTTCCTGGCCGATAAGTGATAATGAAGTCGAATCTTGACAAAGACATACTCCAACGAGCTTGACGACGATTCAACACGCGTGCTGACATGAAATACTCGAGGTTCTTGTGATCTGTATACACAGTGACTGGACTAGAAGCGCCTTCTAGATAATGACGCCATTCTTGAAAGGAATCCACGATCGCAAGAAGTTCTTTATCGTGGATCTCATAATTGATCTCGGCTGCTGAGAATTTTCTTGAATGAAAAGCTATCGGATGAAGTTTGTCATCTGTTCCCATTTGTGATAAAACTGCACCCAAGGCAAAATCCGATGCGTCTGTTTCCATAAAAAATACCTTGGAAAAGTCAACACGATATAAGACTGGTGCAGAGACAAACGATGTCTTCAAGGCTTCAAATGCTGCTTCCGCTTCTTGATTCCATTGAAATTTATCTTTACTAGTCAAGCGTGTAAGTGGAGCTGCAACTCGTGAGAAGTCTTTGATGAAGATCCGATAGTAATTGGCAAATCCCAAGAAACATTGGACATCTCTTACAGTCTTTGGAATCTTCCAATCCATGATTGTTTGGACTTTCTTAGAATCCATCATGAGACCATCATTTGAAATGATGTATCCTAAAAAGTCAACTTGAGTAGTGTGAAATACACACTTTTCCATCTTGGCGTACAATCCTGCATCTCTAAGTTTTTGTAATACTTGACGAACATGTATTTCATGTTCTTCAACGTTCTTGGAATAGATCAGGATATCGTCTAGATAGCAGACGACAAAATTGTCTAAGAATTCACGAAATACATCATTCATGAGATGTTGAAAAGCAGCTGGTGCATTCGTGAGTCCAAAAGGCATGACATTGTATTCAAAGTGTCCGTACCTGGTTCGAAACGCAGTCTTCCATTCATCTCCTTCTTTGATCCGTACTAGATTATATGCTCCTCTTAGATCTATTTTTGTATAGATCTTAGCTTGATTTAACTGGTCAAGGAGTCCTGATATCAAAGGTAATGGATACCTGTTCTTGATTGTGATCTTGTTGAGTCCTCGATAGTCAACACACATTCGTAAAGATCCATCTTTTTTCTTTACGAATAAAATTGGAGCTCCTGCTGGAGATTTTGAATGACGTATGAAATTCTTCGCTAAATTCTCGTCAATATATGTCTTGAGTTCAGCCAACTCATCTTGCGATAAACTGTAAATTGGTCCAAATGGTGGCTGAGTTCCTTCCTTGAGATCGATTGAACAATCGTATGGGCGATGCTCAGGAAGAATATCTGCATTCTTTTTCTCAAAAACGTCTTGATAATCCTGATATTGACTTGGAATGCCACTTGAAGTCTTTACGCTTTCAGAAATAGGTGCAGCATAAATAGCAAAAGTTGATCCTTCTTTTGCTGCGTGTATAAATGCTTTTGCACCTATAAGTGCGGGTTTTTCTATACTAGACTCATGGTTTTTTACTTGATTAATAGAACTGTTACTAATGCTCCGAGGAAAATCAAGTTTACGAGAAATCCAATCTATTCGAGGATTATACTTTTCTAACCATGATAAGCCTAAAATTACTGGATTAGAGGGAGATCTAATTATATTAAAAATTACGCAACTACTATGACCATTTATTACTACATCTACAGGAAGTGTTTCGTGAGTTACATCTCCAGAAGACAACGGACGACCATCTATAACTTCTACGTGTACAGGTTTAGTTTTTTGTATTAATGATATTCTATGACATCTAGCAAATTCTTCATCTAAAAAACAAGCTGAGGCTCCTGAATCTATCAAGGCAGAGGCTTTGTAATTATTAGGTCCTAAACGCACATCTATTATAAAACAAGGAGATGGTTCTGAGGAGAGGATAGGACCTTCATTAGAAGTTGTACAAGATTCCAGCCGCACGGTCCCTATTGTAGCTGGACGTACTCGTTTTCCGACATACTGTCTTCTTTCACAGTCGTACTCCTCATTTTGTAGTTACGTCGCTTCTTTGGACAATGTTGAGCAGTGTGCTTAGGTTCTCCACAATATAAGCACAATCCTCCTTGTCGACGACGAGACTTTTCTTGCTCAGTAAGAGGTTTGAAACGTACCGCATCAATTTGCATATCCTCTACTTCCGAAGGTATGTGTTGAGGAGACGTCGGTGTTGCCATTGAATTGTAGTAACGTTGAGGCCCACTTGTACGACTCTCGGATCGAAATTCAAAAAGTCGATTGTCGCACTTCACAGCAAAGTCAATTGCTTGACTCAATGTTTGAGGATCAGGTAAATTAAGCATCAATTTCTTTACCTCATATTGTAATCCGTAGAGAAATTGACTCACAAGTGCGGCATCATCCCACTTGATATCAGTTGCAAGTTGTCGAAATTGCGAAGCATATAATGTTACTGATCGATTGCCTTGTCGCAAAATACGGATCTTGTTGGTTGCAACACGAATTGCATCATGTTCTCCAAACATGGATCGAAACTCCGCCAAAAAAGCCTCCAGATTATCCAATATTGGATCTCGTCGTTCAAGAAAAGATGAAAACCATGACAATGCTGAACCTGAAAGGAGTGTACCAATGAATCTAACTTGTGACCCTGGAGTTGGATAGCTCTGGGGTTGAAGTTCAATTACTAGTTGGACCTGATTGATGAATCCTCGAAACTTGGATCTGGTACCATCAAACTTCTCGGGCAAGGCAACTCTCGGTTCTCTAACACTCGAAGGGTGTTCCATTCTGGGAGAAGGGACATGGTTTGGTGTAGATGTTGAAGCAGCCCCAATCATCTCTATATCTTCACTTCCTACCATTCTTGTTGCTCCTTGTGGTGGTAAATTGAGTTGATGCATCGCAAGCATTAACTCCCTCAATTGCTCTTGCATCTGTGCCATTGCACTCTTCATTTCAACAAGCTCTGCCATAGTAGCACTTAGAAAAGAGAAGATGTCTAATAACGCTCAAAACAAATAGAAGAGAGGAATTGATAACAAAGAAAATACTAAGAACAATATCAGTTTAAAAGAGGGTAATCCGCAACTTCTAATGCGCTTATGTCTTATCAAGAAAAAGGGGTAATCCACTCTTAATCAAGAAAAGACAAAGCTCTGATATTGTAAGTGTACTCTTGTCAATCTGTCAAGGACAAGAACTCGATGAAAGCTAAAGAGTAAGTGAGACTTTTCTCAAAAAGAAATAGGACAAAATAGAAATATGTATATTAAGAAAGAAACTGGAATGGCTATTGCCAAAATACAAGAAAACTAGAGACCCTTGAAACTTAGACTAGAAGCAAGAAAGGAGTTGACAAGAGTGAAGAGGGCTTCACTCTTGCCTCTATATATACTATCTAACTAGAAGCCACGTGGCGATGTTCTATAAGACCTCCAATATATGTTGACTTTCTAGGCCACATGCCTTTGCTTGCAAGGCAAGTTTTCTATGGATGGACCACGTAGTTAGCTTGTTCTTTAAGCTTCCAACATGTGTGGCACATGGCTAACTTGTTGACCAAGTTTCTAACCTAAAAGTCAACTATAGACTCCTATAAAGTCAAAGCAGCGTCTATGAAGCTTCTAAGAAGCTTCTCTAGAAGATATTACACAATTAACCTACTTTTATCTACTTTTACATACTTTTATCTATTCATATAGGTAATTATATGTATGTCCGTGACAATATACTACTGAATAGGAAACTTCTCGAGCTACTTCCGCTAACTAGGACGCTTCTCCAACAACTTCTACTAATTAGGAAACTTCTCGAGCAACTTCCTAGAATCTATCAGAATATTCTAGAACCTTCTAAGAATATTCTAGAACCTTCTAAGAGAATCTTTAGGGAATATTCTAAGAATCTTCTAGAACCTTCTAAAGGAATCTTTAGAGAATCTTTAGAGAATATTCTAGAAGAATATTCGAAGAATCTTCCAATGTATGTCCATGACATCACCTCCTCTTCTAACTTCGAGGTCTCCGAGAAGCAATGTTGTTATCAGTCAATACCAACGCAAGAAAATGAAAATCTGTCGCATCACATCCGCTATGAATTCCAATTGTTGTTCGCGAGGCAAATGATTCATCGGCCCTTGGAGCCAACGGTAGTGACCAACACCTTCAACCTCTGACCAAGCGTGGACTTCTGTGTCTTCATTGTGAAACTATCCTCCAAACACACCTTCTGGCTGACCGTCGTAGGCAGGCTCGACCTCAAATACAATTACTAGCGATCTGTTGCTCGGTATCCTTCGACGTCGTCGTGGTGCAGGCGGTTCTTCATCTCGCGGTCGTCTTCGTGAGCTAGTCGCTTGAGATGACATAACAAGTGTAGTATCTTGACTATCCATGTCCAAAGGCTAAAATGATGAGAGCAAACTATAGTTGCTAACAAAGTTCTACACTATCGAACTATGGGTTTTGGAGGTGCCCTCCCCCTTTTTTATGTTACTTGATGAGCAAGCTTCAGCAAGAAGCTATCGTTGAATCGGCTTAGGTTTATGAGGATATCGTTGATGAAATTCTTGTACCTTTTTTGGTGCATTGGCAAGATTTTCGGCACGCTCCCACGTTCGTTCATTGATGTCGTATCTACTCCAATGCACTAAATACTCCAATTTTTTCCTATTACGCCGTGAATCTAGTACCTTTTCCACCTCATATTCCTCATGGTTTTCAATTTCGATACTTGGTGGCGGACTTTGTACTCTTTGGGGAAAAACTGACTCTCGATAAGGTTCCAACAAAGACACATGAAAGACTGGATGTACCTTCATAGTAGCTGGTAACTCCAGACGATATGCCACCGGATTGATCTGCTTCCCGATAACAAATGGCCCTAATCTCCGATAGTCCAATTTGTCACATGGCCGCTTGGTCTTGATATTCCGTCGAAGAAGCCATACTTTACTTCCAACTTTAAAAGTAGGCGCCTCATTTCGATATTTATCTGCAGATGCCTTGTAACTCTCTTGGGCAGATTGCAATTGAAGCTTCAACGTCGCTTGAAGCTCCGATAGTTGCTTCACAAATCCTTCAGCTGCTGGGTTGTTATTTGCTGAAGAACTCAATAAATCGAGCTTGGGGTGGTATCCGTAGTTGGAGAAGAATGGTGTTTGTTGAGTTGATGCATGAAGAGTGTTGTTGTATGCGAACTCAGCAAGCGGTAGATATGCAGTCCAATCATCTTGTTGATAGTTGATGGTGCATCGTAAATATTGCTCCAAAACTTGATTCACCCGCTCCGTTTGACCGTCAGTTTGAGGATGAAAAGCCGAAGAGAGCTTAATATCCACCTTCAATATCTCAAAGAGGGACCTCCAAAACTTGGATACAAACTGAGTACCTCGATCCGACACGATATCATCTGGTAGGCCATGATAACGATATATGTTATCAAGAAAGAGTCTTGCGGTGTCTTCACTTGTCGATGTTTTCTTGCAAGGCACGAAATGCGCCATCTTTGTAAATCGATCCACCACAACAAAGATGCTGTCAAATGAATTCGATGGCGGTAGGTCCGTAATGAAGTCCATAGAAACTGAAGACCATGGTCGGTGCGGAATAGGCAATGGCTGGAGAAGTCCATACGGACGATGTCGAGGAATCTTGGATCTTGAACAAACATCACAAGAAAGGACAAATTCCTTCACATCCTTCCACATTTGGGGCCACCAAAAATCTCGTGAAATGAGCTCCAAAGTCTTATTGAATCCAAAATGTCCCGCAGCTGGAAAGTCGTGGCGAGATTGAAGTACTCGGAGTCGAGTTGGTCCTTTCGGGATATACAACCGCTCCTCAAAATACAGAAGATCTCCCTCCACCTTAAACTTGTCATTATCGACACGTTGTTTGATGTCAAGAGCTATAGAATCCTCAATGGTCGCAGTACGTACCTCGCTGAGAAAGCCGTCATCGATAGTTGCAACAGTAGCAAAACGCTGTAACATATAGTAACAATAGTAACATTGTTGATCAAACGCTGCTTCTCCAGCCTTTGGCGCAAGATACGATCTCCTCGATAATGCGTCAGATAATCCTTGTTGTTTTCCAGGGCGGTAGGTGATAATAAAGTCAAATCGTGATAGAGACATATTCCATCGAGCTTGACGACGATTCAAAATTCGAGCTGTCATGAAGTACTCCAAATTCTTGTGGTCCTTATAAACAGTCACTAGATGTGCAGCTCCTTCGAGGAAGTGACGCCACTCTTGGAAGGCATCCACTATAGCAAGCAACTCTTTGTCGTGGATCTCGTAGTTGATCTCAGCAGCAGAGAACTTTCGTGAATAGAACGCAACTGGGTGAAGCTTCTTGTCTATGCCCATCTGTGAAAGCACAGCTTCCAAAGCAAAATCTGAAGCATCGGTCTCTAAATAGAAAGCCTTTGCAAAGTCAGGGTGTACCAAGATTGGAGCCGTAGTGAATGCCGTCTTGAGATCTTGAAATGCTTTTGCTGCTTGTGATCCCCATTCAAGCTTGTCTTTGCTTGTTAGACGCGTGAGTGGTGCAGCAACTTGAGAATAATTCTTGATGAAGATCCGATAGAAGTTAGCAAATCCAAGAAAACACTGAACATCTCTAACTGTCTTCGGAACTTCCCAAGATATAATTGCTTCTACCTTTTTTGGATCCATCTTCAAGCCCTCTGTAGTCGCAATGAAGCCCAAAAATTCCATCTCATTCTGGTGAAATTGACACTTCTCCAACTTGGCGTAGAGTCCTCGTTCGCGTAGTTTTTCAAGAACCAAACAAACGTGCTTCTCATGTTCTTCTTCATTCTTGGAAAATATCAAAATATCATCCAGATAGATGACAACAAAGTCATCGAGGTACTCCCGAAAGATGTCGTTCATCATATGTTGAAAGACCGCTGGAGCATTGGTAAGACCAAAAGGCATGACATTGTACTCAAAATGGCCATACCTTCTACGAAAGGCTGTCTTCCATTCATCTCCTTCTTTGATTCGCACAAGGTTGTAGGCTCCTCTTAAATCAATCTTTGTAAAAATCCTTGCACGTCCAAGTTGATCTAAGAGGCCGGAGATCAAAGGTAAGGGATAGCGATTTTTCTTGGTCACCTTGTTGAGTCCTCGGTAGTCCACGCACATCCGCAGTGAACCATCCTTTTTCTTCACGAATAGGATTGGTGCTCCAGCTGGCGACTTTGAATGTCGAATAAAATTCTTGGCTAGATTCTCATCGATGTACTTCCGCAATTCTGCCAACTCCGTCTGCGATAGGTTGTATATTGGACCAAAAGGTGGTTGCGCTCCTTCCTCTAAGTCTATGGCGCAATCATATGGTCGATGTTCCGGCAGTATATCGGCGTTCTTCTTCTGAAACACGTCTTCAAAATCCCTATATTGCTCTAGTATATTCGATGTTGAGATATTCTCGCCGCTAGTTGGAGCTGCATAAATGACAAATGGTGCGCCTTCCTTGGACGATCTTAGGAACGCTCTCGCTCCAATAAACATGGATTTCTTCATGTAGGTTCTACCAACAGGTTTATTATTATTTTTTTCAGGAAATGTTATCCTTCGTAGCCTCCAATCAATGGACGGATTATGATCTTCTAACCAAGAAAGACCAAGGATAACAGGGCTTGATGGGGTTCTAATAATATTAAAAATAACGTGACTACTATGGTCCTTAAACACCACTTCTATAGGTTCTGATTCGTGGGTAACGTTGCCTGACAATAAGGGTCGTCCATCTATCACCTCTACGTGAACAGGTTTGGACTTCTGTACTAAACGGATCTTGTGGCGTTTAGCAAACTCTTCATCTAAAAAACAAGTAGATGCCCCCGAATCCAATAAAGCTAAAGTTTTTTGTTTTTGAGGGCCTAAAAATAAAGGAATTGTAAAACAACGGGCAGGTTGGACAGAGAAGGAGGAACCTGATTGTTGTCGTGATATTAGATTGTCCAGCCGCACGGTTCCTACTGTGGTTGGGCGTCGTCGTTTTCCGGAATCATCGCAATTCTAGTCTTGACAGGGTGCCAATTTTGCTTCTTTGGGTAATTTCCAACCTTGTGACCTTCTTCTCCACAGTACAAACATAACCCTTCCTCCATACGCCGTTTCTTCTCTGTTGGAGTAAGAGATCGGACACGCGCCGTGTCGATTTGCATGTCTGTTGCCTCCGAATGTGAGTTTAAGCTATTTGCAGACATAGTCACGTCGTAACGAGTCATTTGGTGTCTTGGACGTTGGTCTTGGCGACGCTGGAATAGGCGGTTGTCACACTTTACAGCTTGGCTAATAGCTTCGTTGAGCGTTTGAGGATCAGGAAGAGATAACAGCAAGTCCTTCACATCATCCTTCAAGCCCCAATAAAACTGACTCACCAACGCCTCTTCACCCCAATTAATGTCACTTGCCAATTGTCTGAAATCCGAGGCATAGACTGATGCAGAGCGTGTTCCTTGTCGTAGTGATCGGATCTTTGTTGTAGCCCATCGAACTTTATCATGCTCGCCAAATGCTTCTGCAAACGCCTCCAAGAACGTTTCAAAGTTGCTCAGGATTGGCGATCGCTTCTCGAACAAGGGAGTAAACCAAGACAGGGCTTGTGCTCTAAACAAGGTTCCAACAAGTCCAACACGCGCTTCCTCCGTCGGATAACGTTCGGGCTGTAAAATTGTTATCAACCTGATTTGGTTGACAAAACCTCGAAACTTGGAACGAGTTCCATCAAACTTATCCGGAAGACTAACTCGAGGCTCCTTTCGTTGTAGGACTACTCGATCTTGTTGAAATGGAGGTAGAACTGCTTCTTCTGGCGCAGAAGTTTGAGGCTGATATGCTTTAGATGGTGCTATCCCAGATGCTCCATTGTTATGGACTCCTACCATGACTCCTTCGATCTCTGTTGTCCTATGTGACAACGCGGCAAGAGCATTTATGATGGCGTCTAGTTTGGATTCCAAACTTTCAGCCATTTTAACGTCTTAACCTTCGGCTAACCTTCAGAAAGAAGAAAAAAGAGTTTTGACAAGAGGACAATATTGGTTCAGAGGAGAGTACTCCGCAACCTCTAAAACGCCTTAAGACTCCAAGATGAGGAGTAATCCACTCTCTCCAAGAAGAATAAGGCTCCAATATTGAGAAAGAAGAGATATCAGTTTAGAGGAGGGTAATCCGCAACCTCTAAAACACTAGCACACCTTCAAGAAGAGGGGTAATCCACTCTCTAACAAGAAGGAACTAGCTCTGATACCAGTGAAAATGCAGTCTCGACAAACTGTCACGGTGTCACGGACATACATATAATTACCTATATGAATAGATAAAAGTATGAAAAAGTAGGTTAATTGTGTAATATCTTCTAGAGAAGCTTCTTAGAAGCTTCATAGACGCTGCTTTGACTTTATAGGAGTCTATAGTTGACTTTTAGGTTAGAAACTTGGTCAACAAGTTAGCCATGTGCCACGCATGTTGGAAGCTTAAAGAACAAGCTAACTACGTGGTCCATCCATAGAAAACTTGCCTTGCAAGCAAAGGCATGTGGCCTAGAAAGTCAACATATATTGGAGGTCTTATAGAACATCGCCACGTGGCTTCTAGTTAGATAGTATATATAGAGGTAAGAGTGAAGCCCTCTTCACTCTTGTCAACTCCTTTCTTGCTTCTAGTCTAGGTTCAAGAGTCTTTAGTTTCTTGTCTTGTGGCAATAGCCATTCCAGTTTCCTTTTAATATACCTACTTATTTATATTTTGACTTATTATATCGAGATAGCCTTTTGGTGTATATTTTTCCTCATCGAGTCTTTGTCCTTGACAGATTGACAAGAGTACACTTACAATATCAGAGCTTTGTCTTTTCTTGATTAAGAGTGGATTATCCCTTTTTCTTGATAAGACATAAGCGCATTAGAAGTTGCGGATTACCCTCTTTTAAACTGATATTGTTCTTAGTATTTTCTTTGTTATCAATTCCTCTCTTCTATTTGTTTTGAGCGTTGTTAGACATCTTCTCTTTTCTAAGTGCTACTATGGCAGAGCTTGTTGAAATGAAGAGTGCAATGGCACAGATGCAAGAACAATTGAGGGAGTTAATGCTTGCGATGCATCAACTCAATTTACCACCACAAGGAGCAACAAGAATGGTAGGAAGTGAAGATATAGAGATGATTGGGGCTGCTTCAACATCTGCACCAAACCATGTCCCTTCTCCCAGAATGGAACACCCTTCGAGTGTTAGAGAACCGAGAGTTGCCTTGCCCGAGAAGTTTGATGGTACCAGATCCAAGTTTCGAGGATTCATCAATCAGGTCCAACTAGTGATTGAACTTCAACCCCAGAGCTACCCAACTCCAGGGTCACAAGTAAGATTCATTGGTACACTTCTTTCAGGTTCAGCATTGTCATGGTTTTCATCTTTTCTTGAACGACGAGATCCAATATTGGATAATCTGGAGGCTTTTTTGGCGGAGTTTCGATCCATGTTTGGAGAACATGATGCAATTCGTGTTGCAACCAACAAGATCCGTATTTTGCGACAAGGCAATCGATCAGTAACATTATATGCTTCGCAATTTCGACAACTTGCAACTGATATCAAGTGGGATGATGCCGCACTTGTGAGTCAATTTCTCTACGGATTACAATATGAGGTAAAGAAATTGATGCTTAATTTACCTGATCCTCAAACATTGAGTCAAGCAATTGACTTTGCTGTGAAGTGCGACAATCGACTTTTCGAATTTCGATCCGAGAGTCGCACAAGTGGGCCTCAACGTTACTACAATTCAATGGCAACACCGACGTCTCCTCAACACATACCTTCGGAAGTAGAGGATATGCAAATTGATGCGGTACGTTTCAAACCTCTTACTGAGCAAGAAAAGTCTCGTTGTCGACAAGAAGGATTGTGCTTATATTGTGGAGAACCTAAGCACACTGCTCAACATTGTCCAAAGAAGCGACGTAACTACAAAATGAGGAGTACGGCTGTCAAAGAAGACAGTATGTCGGAAAACGAGTACGTCCAGCTACAATAGGGACCGTGCGGCTGGAATCTTGTACAACTTCTAATAAAGGTCCTATCTTCTCCTCTAAACCATCTCCTTGTTTTATAATAGATGTGCGTTTAGGACCTAATAATTACAAAGCCTCTGCCTTGGTAGATTCAGGAGCCTCATCTTGTTTTTTAGATGAAGAATTTGCTAGATGTCATAGAATATCATTAATACAAAAAACTAAACCTGTACACGTAGAAGTCATAGATGGTCGTCCATTGTCTTCTGGAGATGTAACTCACGAAACACTTCTTGTAGATGTAGTAATAAATGGTCATAGTAGTTGCGTAATTTTTAATATAATTAGATCTCCCTCTAATCCAGTAATTTTAGGCTTATCATGGTTAGAAAAGTATAATCCTCGAATAGATTGGATTTCTCGTAAACTTGATTTTCCTCAGAGCATTAGTAACAGTTCTATTAACCAAGTAAAAAACCATGAGTCTAGTATAGTAAAACTCACACCTATAGGTGCAAAAGCATTTATACACGCAGCAAAAGAAGGATCAACTTTTGCTATTTATGCTGCACCTATTTCTGAAAGCGTAAAGACTTCAAGTGGCATTCCAAGTCAATATCAGGATTATCAAGACGTTTTTGAGAAAAAGAATGCAGATATTCTTCCTGAGCATCGCCCATACGATTGTTCAATCGATCTCAAGGAAGGAACTCAGCCACCATTTGGACCAATTTACAGTTTATCGCAAGATGAGTTGGCTGAACTCAAGACATATATTGACGAGAATTTAGCGAAGAATTTCATACGCCATTCAAAATCTCCAGCAGGAGCTCCAATTTTATTCGTAAAGAAAAAAGATGGATCTTTACGAATGTGTGTTGACTATCGAGGACTCAACAAGATCACAATCAAGAACAGGTATCCATTACCTTTGATATCAGGACTCCTTGACCAGTTAAATCAAGCTAAGATCTATACAAAAATAGATCTAAGAGGAGCATATAATCTAGTACGGATCAAAGAAGGAGATGAATGGAAGACTGCGTTTCGAACCAGGTACGGGCATTTTGAATATAATGTCATGCCTTTTGGACTCACGAATGCACCAGCTGCTTTTCAACATCTCATGAATGATATATTTCGTGAATTCTTAGACAATTTTGTCGTCTGCTACCTAGACGATATCCTGATTTATTCTAAGAATGTTGAAGAACATGAAATACATGTTCGTCAAGTATTACAAAAACTCAGAGATGCAGGATTGTACGCCAAGATGGAAAAGTGTGTATTTCACACTACTCAAGTTGACTTTTTAGGATACATCATTTCAAATGATGGTCTTATGATGGATTCTAAGAAAGTCCAAACAATCATGGATTGGAAGATTCCAAAGACTGTGAGAGATGTCCAATGTTTCTTGGGATTTGCCAATTACTATCGGATCTTCATCAAAGACTTCTCACGAGTTGCAGCTCTACTTACACGCTTGACTAGTAAAGATAAATTCCAATGGAATCAAGAAGCGGAAGCAGCATTTGAAGCCTTGAAGACATCGTTTGTCTCTGCACCAGTCTTATATCGTGTTGATTTTTCCAAGGCATTTTTTATGGAAACAGACGCATCGGATTTTGCCTTGGGTGCAGTTTTATCACAAATGGGAACAGATGACAAACTTCATCCGATAGCTTTTCATTCAAGAAAATTCTCAGCAGCCGAGATCAATTATGAGATCCACGATAAAGAACTTCTTGCAATCGTGGATTCCTTTCAAGAATGGCGTCATTATCTAGAAGGTGCTTCTAGTCTAGTCATTGTGTATACAGATCACAAGAACCTCGAGTATTTCATGTCAGCACGCGTGTTGAATCGTCGTCAAGCTCGTTGGAGTATGTCTTTGTCAAGATTCGACTTCATTATCACTTATCGGCCAGGAAAACAACAAGGTTTGTCCGATGCCCTGTCTAGACGTTCTTATTTTGCACCAAAAGAAGGAGATGCAGCTTTTGAGCAACAAAGAACGGTCCTCTTGAAACCGGAGCAATTTCATCTCCGAGCAGTGAAATCAATATTGACTGTTGATTCAACTTTTCTCAAGCAAATCCAGTCCAGTATGTCCTCAGACCCTCTTGTTCATGATATCGAGAATAATTCTTCCAAGTCTCATGATTCTTCTAAGTTCGAGTTCAAGAATAATCTATTATATTTTGAAGGACGCCTATATGTTCCAGAAGGAAAAGCACGTTTGCGTGTTCTTCAAGCACGTCATGACTTTCCAGCAGCAGGACACTTTGGATATAATAAGACTTTGGAACTCATATCAAGAGATTTTTGGTGGCCACAAATGTGGAAGTCAGTCAAAGACTTTGTACAATCATGTGATATTTGTTCAAGATCAAAAATTCCTCGACATCGACCTTACGGACTTCTTCAGCCATTACCTATACCAGAACAACCATGGTCTTCTGTTTCTATGGATTTCATCACAGATCTTCCAAACTCAAGATCTTATGATTCTATATTTGTGATAGTAGATCGTTTCACCAAGATGGCACATTTTATGCCATGTACAAAATCTATCACAGGTGAAGAAACAGCTAAGCTTTTCATTGATAATATCTATCGCTATCATGGATTGCCTAAAGATATCATATCGGATAGGGGAACTCAATTTGTGTCGAGATTTTGGAGGACTCTTTTCAAGATTTTAAAAGTGGACATAAAGCTATCTTCAGCTTTCCATCCTCAAACTGATGGACAAACAGAGCGCGTAAACCAAGTCTTGGAACAGTATTTAAGGTGTACCATCAACTACCAACAAGATGATTGGACAAACCTTCTGCCATTGGCAGAGTTTGCTTATAATAATACGGTACATTCCTCCACGCAACAAACACCTTTCTTTGCCAATTATGGCTATCATCCACGACTTGATACTTTTGATTTTTCAAAAGTTGATAATCCTGCAGCAGAAGATATGGCAAATCGGTTGTCAGAGTTACATGCAATAATGAAGGCGCAGTTGAAGAAAGCTCAAGAACGACAAAAGATAAATGCAGATGTATATCGTAAAGAGCAACCACAACTCAACGTGGGTGATAAGGTATGGCTACTTCGTCGCAATATCAAGACCACTCGACCTTGTGACAAATTGGACTATCGTAGGCTTGGCCCCTTTTTTGTTTCTGAACAGATCAACCCAGTTGCATATCGGTTACATCTACCGGAGTCAATGAAGATCCATCCTGTATTCCACGTGTCTCTTCTTGAACCATATAAGACAGTGGATATACAAGGAAGAAGACAAATGCCACCGCCTCCTATAGAAGTAGATAATAATGAAGAATTTGAGGTGGAAGAGATATTAGACTCAAGGCAGCGCCGAAATAAGCTGGAATATCTTGTTCATTGGTGCGGATATGATATTAGTGAGCGCACATGGGAGCCATCCAGGAATCTAGCAAATGCATCAGCTAAAGTCAAAGTTTTTCATCAACGACATCCATCAAAACCAAGATGAAAACCTCTCTTATAAAAGAGACAAGATTGAGGAAGTTATGAAGGCCTCAACAGTGATCAAATAACAGGGTGGTCTTCTCGCCCTGGAATGGGACACTATCGATGGCTAAGAGGACCCATCAACTATCTTCGAAGAGAACAAAGATCAGAGTATGTAGCAAATACAATTCGCCGCATATTAGATTTTCTCAATATATAATCACCGCTCCTCGTGGAACTCGTCCCTAGAAGGGGGGGTAATGTCACGGACATACATATAATTACCTATATGAATAGATAAAAGTATGAAAAAGTAGGTTAATTGTGTAATATCTTCTAGAGAAGCTTCTTAGAAGCTTCATAGACGCTACTTTGACTTTATAGGAGTCTATAGTTGACTTTTAGGTTAGAAACTTGGTCAACAAGTTAGCCATGTGCCACGCATGTTGGAAGCTTAAAGAACAAGCTAACTACGTGGTCCATCCATAGAAAACTTGCCTTGCAAGCAAAGGCATGTGGCCTAGAAAGTCAACATATATTGGAGGTCTTATAGAACATCGCCACGTGGCTTCTAGTTAGATAGTATATATAGAGGTAAGAGTGAAGCCCTCTTCACTCTTGTCAACTCCTTTCTTGCTTCTAGTCTAGGTTCAAGAGTCTTTAGTTTCTTGTCTTGTGGCAATAGCCATTCCAGTTTCCTTTTAATATACCTACTTATTTATATTTTGACTTATTATATCGAGATAGCCTTTTGGTGTATATTTTTCCTCATCGAGTCTTTGTCCTTGACACACGGACACAAAATACAGACTTGAAATCTAACAAGAAGTTCAAGAAGAAGTGGCAGAACTAGATTAAACAGATGAGTACAAGAACAACACCAGAAAGGTGAGCTAGAACTCCAAGAGATGTGTTGTCGAGACTGAAGAACCCTTCAGCCTCGACTCCTATATATACTACTGAATAGGAAACTTCTCGAGCTACTTCCGCTAACTAGGACGCTTCTCCAACAACTTCTACTAATTAGGAAACTTCTCGAGCAACTTCCTAGAATCTATCAGAATATTCTAGAACCTTCTAAGAATATTCTAGAACCTTCTAAGAATATTCTAGAACCTTCTAAGAATATTCTAGAACCTTCTAAGAGAATCTTTAGGGAATATTCTAAGAATCTTCTAGAACCTTCTAAAGGAATCTTTAGAGAATCTTTAGAGAATATTCTAAAAGAATATTCGAAGAATCTTCCAATGTATGTCCATAACAGAAAGATAGATTGTTTATGATATCTGTAGTATCTCAAAGGTACCTTATGCCTAGCACATCTAAGAAGTATATATTATATACTGGACAATGTAATATAGATGTTGATGAGACAGACACAAGAGCATTCTCAACAGAAAGGAATTTAATAGAAGCTTATTTTCTTCTTATCAAGGAAATAAATCCAGATATTATAATTGGATATAATATATTCATGTTCGATTTTAAATATATAGATACTAGACTACGAAGAAAGCTTATTAACTTACCTTCAAGTTCTAGAGTGCAAGGTATTGGTACTGAAAGGATTGATATTAACTGGAACAGTTCAGCGTACGGCTTTAATGACTATATAGTCATCGATCTACCAAGGCATACTCTTATAGACGTCTACCAATATGTTACGAAGGAGTATAAGCTACACTATGGATATACTAGCAATCATGAAAATCCTATAGCACTACTTACACTGCTAGTATAATGTCTTTGTGATTACTAAGCTTTCCAAAGGGATATGACTTCTTATTAGAGACAACAGCTCAGCTCTAACAAACTCCGTTATGTGCTCATGCGATGACAAGTTCATAATCATCTCTACTACTGACGAATACATATGCTTGAGAAATATGCAACTATCTCTTCTGGACACAACAACTCCCTTATATATCATCTTACGTTCACCAGCTATAAGTCCTATATATCTCTTCTTTGTTATTAAAAGAAATGTTTCAAACACAGCTTCGAACTCAAGCTTTACAGGTGCAGGAAACTCTTTTGATACTTCATTAGATATACGTACAGCTAATGCTTTACAAGATTCATAATCCTGAGCAGTATCAGATGTAAACATACACGAGTCGGTATCACCATACACCAGCTGTACTAGATATCTGGATGATATGATGCTTGATGCGTGCATGAGCATGGATCTACCTATTGCTGTTGTGGACTCTGCACCTTCTATAAACTGTAAGTATGAAGAATTGCGAGTCCCATATGAGCCATACACAGAATTAGCTGATATCTTTAGAGCAAGTTGTCTCCTTTCAAGAACTACCTTTTCTGTTCCTATAGCTGTACTAGATTGTATCTTAACTTCCTTTCTCTTTAGTATTAATGTTTTTAATAGAGATGGTACTAATGATACTTTGAGATACTACAGATATCATAAAAAATCTATCTTTCTCTATGCAAGGATCTCCCATAACACTTGCATTAGATGAGTACACTTCTATATCCATACACAGATATACTCTTCATGTTGAAAAGATATACTCTAATGCTCTACAGTAGAGTGTTGGATCAAGAAATATATCTCTATCTCTAGCATTGAGAAGTATTTCTTCCTCTGTTAAATACCACAGCTCCTGAAGACATATGTGAGGAGGAAAGCTTAGACTCTCTCTTGGAATATAGTAGGGCATACAGTACAGTATAGAAGACTTGTCTTTCTTAACATCCACTCTTGTTAAATCCGTTGAACACATCATCTCCTGAAGCTCCTTTGGAGCCTTACCAACTATGCCATCCTCTAAAGGATACAGTGGCTTAAATCGCATTAATAATATCTATATATATATATATCTATATATATCTATATCTATATATATCTATATCTATATATCTATATATATCCTCAACGATGTGACTTAAGTTTATGGATTGTCATAGTAATAGGTTAATATTTATAATCCTTGCCCCCTCTCACAGTAACTGGACTGATGAATATAACCAAAAAAACAGAGTACTGGGTGAACTTATAAAGTCAAAAGGCTGCAGCCACGTCAACATACCCGTCGCCAGGCATTTCAAGACAAGCTTTAAAAGTTACTAAAGGAAAGCGAAAGTAGGGAGAGGCGGAGTTACTACTCACGAAGAAAGAAGAAAGCGCGAATTCTGGATTCAGCGGGAACCCGAGTCGAATCTCCCGCCATCCCTCGTGGACTTAATTGTCCACGTCCCCACACTCCAGTTTTCCCTCCAACTGGCACCGGATTTGGCGCCCATGAAATTCCACCCATACTAATTCTTCATCGCCTGAATTTGGTCATGAGGTCAAGACCAAGTCCTCTGCCTCCATCCGAAAGCACGCACCCATTAATGTTCTGATCTATCGTGAACTCTTCTTCTGCTAACGCTGGCTATCTGTTCGAGTCTTGCTGTTGTATTAATTTGCGAATCATGTAACTTCTCTTCAGCGGCCATTCAATCAGGAATTAGGCTGTGAGCGATGGTTCAGAAGAGAACAGTGGATCTCAAACGCGAGCTGCGTTTTGGAATGACGCGGTGTCCTTCATACCCAGTGTCGAATTATGATTCAAAGCAGGTTGTGTGAACAGGTTCAGGAGTGACAGCGAGTCGCCAGTTGTGAATGCTCCGATGGGGGTCGCTCCGGTCCTTCACATTGCCCGAGGCACCGATTTTCATCATCCTCATCTTTCACAACTTTATTTTTGCCTTTTCTTTCTTTCTCTTCTGTGCTTCCCTTCCCTTCCCGCCCATCTTTTGCAAAATTTCTAATCTGAAAACACTTTCAGGTGGAGTTGGGAGCGCGCTGATTCACTGGCATTGTAGGAAAAACCGCAATTTGGTGGTCCACGGACTCGACGACCGAGCCCGCACTCGAGTTCTGAAATCGTCCTAATTTGCTACTCCCGCCTGATTTGAAATTCACCTCCGACTAACGTCCTCTGGATTATCCAATAGACCCACTTGGTTATCCAATGGAGAAAGTATCACATATATATACACACATATACATATATATATATATATAAACACGAAGGGGGTACATGCACCATATATAATACATGCACGCATTTGGGTACGAACACGGTAATAAGGTCCTTTCTTCAGGGCACTTAGGCGGCAGACATCGAGAATTGTCAAAATTTTAGACTGATGCGATGTGGTGGTATGAATTCTCAATGACACGTATCGAAAGCCCAACTCAATTCCAATTGTCAAACCACAGCGTCACGTGGGATTATATAATATTGACCTTTGATGGTCCCGAAGCCGTAGTTACAAAAACTTCGTTTCTGTTCTTGTCTTTAGAGAGGCATCTGCATTAAATGTAATTTATGAGGAACCCTCCATATTACTTTTCGAGAAAAAAAAAAAAAAAAAAAAACATGAAAGACTCCTTCCTCTACTTTTCTCACCCACTTCGTTTTGTTATTATTACTAAACACCTAACTCCCGCATTTTTGTTTTTTTAAATTAGTAGTGCTTGGATGCATATTGTTCATATATTTAGTCATTACAGAGGTCCTGCATGGAGGTCGTTGGTCGGAGTCCCGGCTGACCCGGTCCAGGCGCTACGTTTCCATGCCTATGAGTGCGAGAGATTCTATCCGACGACAGAAATACCGAGTTGGATGATTATCATCCACTAGATGAAGGCGTAGAAGCTCATTGTGATTGGGAGGGGGCAACAATGAGGGATTTGTTGCTGAGTCTGAAAAAAATCTAAACTGCATCTGGAACACTTATATATATATTTTTATAAATATATATTTATAAACGTATATTTTTGAATGAGCGAATTCAAAATTTTTGGTTTCAAAGTTCGCACACGTTCTAACAAAGTCAATTGGACTGTTGATGAACGGAAATCGGTTCCCAGAACCACCCATGCTCCGAGAAATCGGTTCCCAGAACCACTCCTGGGCTTCACCTTCACCGAGCATGAAAAGCCGGGGGATGGGAATGAATTGATCGAATCTCTCCACCAGCCAGGCTAAAAACAATTGTACGAGAGTAGGAAGTAGGTGTGTGTGTACAGATTTACGTTGCGGTGTTTTGGATCCTGGAGCTCCCTTCCCGTTTTGTGCGGGATGGCTAGTGGTGCAGCTGGTGCTCATGAGGACGTCCTTCGGATCCGACAGATTTAGTCGCTGTTTGAATGCGGCTGGAGCTGCGTAACTCGCAAATCCACGCTCTCTCCGATATCTTCGTCGTTGGAATTTTCGAGGTTCTTCGATGGGATGTAATTTCGGAGGTTGTGATTTGATTTCTTTCTCCCCTCCCCCTTCTTGTCTGTTACATTGTTATGCAGCATTGAGGCGCATTAAAAGGCGGAGGGTTGGACGCGAGCTTGATTCCCCCGCTCTCCTTTCTCGGATTTGGTTTGAGATGAAGGGGCCGGTGTGGTCTTAATCTGGAAACGGGGCTTTTATTAGAGGCATTGGAGGGGGAACGAAGAAGGCCCATGTTTTCCTCCCTACTTTTGTGCGTTATGTGCAAGAATTCATGATGCTGCTCCCTTCCTCGTTTTGTCACAAGATAATATGACTTCATTCGGGCGGGGAATGCTCGTGCTGGATAGTCCCCCTTCTTGGACTCTTAGTTCAGTGTAAACTAGCGTCCGAGCTAGAGTGAACCAGCCTGAGGGAACTCGACGCACTGATCACTCTCAGAGGAGTTTCGTCCATGTGACTAGTAGCTTTCAATCTCGTCATGTTGCATTTCAGACTTTGCGAAGCGAAGTCCATGAATATCTCGAGTAGCTGAGGATTGGCTCGAATTGCTTGTGATTATTCCCCTCCTCGGTCGACACCAATATCTTCTAGGCAATGTCGTTGCTTGATTTTGAAGGAAAGGCAATCTGCCAGGACGATTTAGGCAGAGTCGAAGTAGAGGAGTGATGCTGCGTATTGCCAGAGGATATGTATGGTACATTACGGTTCAGGTGTCTCGGCTGCGACGCCCTGCTGAATGACATATTGAGCTCAGACATCGTGCACGCCAATTTAGAGTTCGAGTCCATGAAGACACGAGTGGGCGAACAGGTTCTTTCATTCGGCTTTTTACATACCACTTCTTCATACCATCTACGCCGATGTTGGACTGTCTGGACCGAGTAATCGTCAGAGGGGCAGGCTTATCTTGCGGACGCCGTTTCTGATGGGCTCAAAAGATTTCACATTACTCTCTGAGTTTGTGTATTGTCTTTGTGCTATTCTACGACACTTTCATTCTCCTTCCTTCATTCCTCTCACAGGAATACTCAGTTCATGATCTTGGCAAGCAGGCATTTCTTTGGTATTCAGACCATGGGCAGAAAGTTTCCTTCAATAAGTTTACCTTCGATCAACCGACGGTGTCGGCGGCAGCTTTTTCCCTTGTGAGGATATTTGATGCTGTATATTGAACGATCTGCGACTGAGTTCAATGCTACATTTACGAGAATTGTAAAGGGAATGTGCAAGACTCTGGAGGTATTTCCTCTATTCTCTATGCCTGTGTTAAGCACAGTTGGACCTCTTTTGAGAGAGAGAGAGAGAGAGAGAGAGAACTTCTTTTTTCCTTGCCATCTAATAGGATTTGGTTCATCATGTAGTGACGTTACCATTTTGAGATGAGTAGTTTTCGTACAAACAATCTTAAACTATCAACAAACCTTGATCAACCGCTCGGTTAATGAGCTTTGACTACTCATGTTCTCTTCTTTTCATCATTTTCTTGATTGGGCTTCATGTGTGTCCTCTCGTTTGGAAGTCCTTGTGACATGCATAATCATTTTTGCGTTCGTTCTCTTAGAGCATACGAAGAAATGTACGATGTATGACCTGCGTTTTGCAAGTACAGTAAGCTTTAAAAACGCTCATTGCTCTGAACACATGAGGATTGCCTTCCTCTCTCATCTATTTATTCGATAGTCTTCTACTCGTTCAAGTACAATCACCAAAGTGACTGATTTTGTTTTATTTGTTTTCTCCTCAACAGACTCGATCTGCTTTCGCACCTGATACGCCTGAACTACAGTCGCCGGAGAACCGAATGAATCGACTCGTTCGATTTAATTTTTGTTTTTCTTTGCAATGAGCACATTCCGAGGAGGTGAAGGTCCTTCCTTTTCAGCCATGGAGGATACGGAGTCTAACGAAATGCCTAGTACTGCACAACCGCAAGATGATTTCCATTCGGACATAGCTGCCTCTATCTTCGCCCTCGCGCCCCATCCTAACAATTACATGATGAAGTTTTTATCCGACGCAAACGGTGATCAGCTGCCAATTCTTGGAGAGTATTTAGGCGTAGCACTTGCGTTTGCAGCACTTGGGGCGCTAATCCGTGAAAACACTGGGATACCTGACGCGAAGCTCAGTCCCAAACTTCAAAGACTCGGATTGCAAGTCATGTTGAAGAGTGCTATGGACCGATTGCAAGTGCTAGCTCTAAATGCGCAGGACTTAGAGGAAAAGGTGAAAGAGGGCAAGGAATCAACTTGCAGAGACGCTGACGCGTGGGAGTTTGAAAGAAGTGCTCTTGAACAGAAGCTATCTGTTGCCGAAGCGCAAATTGCTGACGTGGAAAAAAGTCGGCAGGAGGACGCACGGACCAGCAGAGTTATGGGGATCTTTTCCTCGCACGAGCAGAGTTGGAAAATCGAGAAGAATCAATTAAATCGTGAGATAAAGCTTCTCAAGGATGAAATTGTTAGCTTACGTGACGGAAACCTGCTGGGAAGTGGTGATGGGGAAAAAGAATATGAAGAGTGCAAAGAAAAATCTAAAGAACTTGAGAAGCTTGGAGAAAAGCAGTCCGAGAAGGAATTTCTCATGACTGCGGCAATGGACGAATCGCGGGCCGATCAGCACGATTGTATCCAGATATCTGGAAAGCTGGCTATGTTAGAGTTGTGTGTGTCAGATCTAAAGGGCAAACTTTCAAAGGAGATGGCCAGAAATGCTGAACTTCAGGAAGTGATCGCGGATGTCAAAAGGAAGCACGAAGAGGCTGAGATCAACCTGATGTGTGCAAAGTCGGATCATGATAGAGCGAGAAGTGAGATAGAATCTATATCTGCAGCAAAGTTGAATCAGAATGCCATAATTGAGGAACTTTTGGAGAGCCTTACGTGTCTTCAAAAGGAAGTCAATGATAAAGAGGAAGTGATTGCAGTGCTAATGAAGAGAACTAATACCGATCGAAGAGAGAAGGAGGAGCTGTTACGTGAACTCTCGCATGCTAAAGCTAAACGAAAATCCGCAGATACTGAGAAAGATAGGTGGAAGAGACTGGCAGAAGAACGTGCGCGCATCGTTCCTGCAGGAAGAGATGCACATAAAGGAAAGCGCAAATCGGGTAGCAAACCTGAATTAGACAAGCTTGCTGAAATGCAAAGAATTCATAATGAGGAGTTTCATGGCCTCCGATCTATGTACATGACCAAGCTGGAGTCGCTCCAAGGACAACTACAAAATTATGAAATGAAAGTGGCAGCGCTGGAAGAGAGAGTTCGTAGTGCGCAGGATCAGAAGAGGAAATCTAAGCATGAAGAACGAAGCTCAGCGGGTAACAACGCAGTAGAGAATGTTAAATTTCACGAGCTGGTAACTCTTTTGGAGTCTGTAGCGCCTGACGAGGACGTGATGCACCGTGATGGCGTGGATTCTGAAATACAAGGTGCGCATCCTCTTTGTTCCGTATTATGGTCATGAATTGTGCGACCGGTAGGTAGGATTTCCGTCAATTTCTTATATTCGGGGGCTGCTCTCTAAAAATTACCCATGCGCATAAATTAGAGTATCAAGTTTTCATTTCATAACTACGCGTCACTCGTTCTTTTATTGATCGTTGATACCTTTGTGCTCCTGTATACACATCAGAGGTTCCTATGACTGTTTTAGCACTAAAAGAATGGATCAAAAAGTGGCTTGAGGCTGTTAAAAGACACCATACTCAACATCTTGAGAAGTGGCATCGCCGAGAAATTGATGCTTTTGAAAGACAGACGAGGCTCAAAGACGAGAGGTTAGAATCTTTTCGTCGGCAGTTGCTGAACATGGAGTCTGAAATCAGCAAGTTGAGATCAGAGCTCCCGATTCTGAGAAGCAAGTTAGCAGAGGCCGTGGATGAGAAGGGCAGAGCAGAGAGTGCTGTTGAATTGAAGGAAAAGGAGTTACGTGCATTGATGAAAACCATGTTGCAGAACAGCGAAGCCGTATCTAGTCCTGATTCCGGTTTGGACACGCTTAGCTACCATGAAGCCCAGCAGAAAGTACTCATCTTATTACAGAAGGATCTCAACGATGCCAAGTACGCTCCCGTAAACTAGTTCATCCTCACACATTGCATATTAACAACCTCCACTTTAACCAATTTATTTTTCTCGACATAGGAGCTGCTGGTGATGAGACGCCCATACCAATTGATTTAACTGTTTACAAACTTTGCGTGTGACCTTTTTACAGAAAAAAATTAGATGAGATTGAGCTTGAGCATCAAAGGAATCTTTCGAAGGTTGCAGAAGATTATGAAGCGGAGCTCAAACAGAAGGACCTCCAGGTGGCTGTTCTAGAAGCTAAACTATGCCAGATAAGAATTCAGATAGATAATGAGAAACGGTTGAGTCCCAAGAGAACCCCTGAAGCTTCTCCACAAGAGGTTTTCTTTCTAAATCCTTGTTCTGGTAGAGCTTACAGTGTTTGGTGCTAATCTCCTTATTGATCAGAGGAATTTTTCTTCTTAGGTTTTCAATTACGAAATTGGATTTTTAGTTGAAGTGTCCTTAAACTTTGACATACCGCTTAGGAATCCTGGTGTACTCTTCAAAATGTAGCGTTGAATCTCAAGCTTCACTTACGTTGGCTGATGATGTTTGCAGGATGTCCCCGATAAAGTGTACAAGATTGCAGTCATTGGAGCCCAAGAGATGGATATCAAGAACGCGATAAGTACTGCCTGCTGTGAAGTTGAGAAACTTGCTGATAAGATTGCTGAGGTGCGAAAACAAATGATGGAATCAGATGAGTATGATAGTGGTCTAGAGGAACTCATGGACCAAGCCACAGCAGTTTCGAACTCAGGTAAAAAGCTATCTTTGCTGAGAAATGCAATTTCTGTAGAGGAGCTCAATAACACCAAGATCACTCTATTCAAAGATCATCAGACAACCTCTTCACAGCTTGAAGCTGTTAGCGAAGCTCTTCAGGAACTCCCAAGTGATAATCTAGCACCAGCTATGGAACAAGATATCCTCGAACAACCGGCTGTTCATACCGAAGGAGCATCGACCTCAGGTTCGCTTCCATTTTTATTTTATTTTATTTTTGATTTTCTAAAAAAGAAATACTAATTTTACTGCCTCTATGTCGACATCTTTGCGATGCTCCGAGCCTCAAGTAACGAAAATCGTGTGAGGATCCGGATCTGGAATATTTTTTCTGATATCATTATTTTCTCCTTTTTAGGTATCTATTCAGGGGCTCAATGGGGAGGGATGTCAGAGGAGTGCATCACGTCAGCCTTAGACACTGAACCTGAAGTCAATTCAAGAAGGGCACAAGATGGGTATGTGATCTTGCATAATCAAACAGTTTCTAATTCGGAGCACATCATAGAAGAGGGAGAGACCATATGCACAGGAGCGTCCAGTTTGAGCACAGAGAGTTCTAGGAAAAGGGAAAGGAGGAAAACGCTCAAGGAGTACTTCCTCGACTCACCTCCAGAGCTTGTGGTGAGCAACGAGATTCAAGTGCTACCCGTGGATTTGACGCAGTCCGAAAAGAAGGATGCCTTGAGTTTTTCAAGTCAGGACGTTCCTCAGATCAGAAAGAAAAAGCCTCTCTCTGTTATTACTCCTTCTCAGGAAAATATTGCAGCCCAAAATTTGGCCACCCCTTCGAAAGCTGCAACTCCCCTCTTTGATCGGATCAAGAGCAGAAGGTAAGAATTGATCTTGTTGTTGAGTTTTGGAGTCGCTCCGCACAATCGAGTATCTCTAGATATGTTGTCCAAACTTCGTTCTGCCAGGTGGCAAAACGAAAGCTTGATTTGAGAAGTTATTACCACTTGTGTAGGAGGGAGTTCAACAAAACAAGGGAGGATATTCAAGTCTTGGGTCTGGCATTGGAGGTGAGAAAAATTGAAGAACAAATATTCCTAATTGATAAAAGGTGTGCAAGTCCAGCAACCCCCAAAATTTCACCTAAGAGGCACAACAAGCGATACACAACACTCACCGGAAAAGTTGGCCAACTCGCCAAACAAATGGTGCGTGCCTAATTCTATTTCACAAGTCTCGCAGTGTGAAGTGACATAATTGCTCAAGGTCTTCAGATGTCATAATACAGGTGATCTAAAGCAAGTCATGGGCTCTTTCCAGTGTCTTGTGTATTCTGATTCACGAGTAGCTGAGTTTGAAACCTTGTCATATGGCTAATTATGACTCTTTGGTTCTGCAGGGCTTGACTTCAGAGAAAACCCCTGAGGTAGTAACTGACAATCCCCTTTTCAACAAAAGACCACCCACATCTGAGCTTCTCAGCTTGCAGCAGCGTGCAGAGGCTGTAACTCGCAGCCTAGCATCAATTGAAGCCCAAGTGGCCATATCTCCAGTTGATGCATCATCTACAGTTCAACATACTGGGTATTCAAAAGAGCGTTTGGTTGATACTGTCAAGACTCATCTAACTCAAGTGCAAAGAAGTTTAAATTCGAGATTAGCGCCCCTGACTTCTCGACAGCCATCCTTCATACAAACTGTCTCAACACCC
Source organism: Physcomitrium patens (assembly GCF_059467195.1). Lineage (NCBI taxonomy): Eukaryota > Viridiplantae > Streptophyta > Bryopsida > Funariales > Funariaceae > Physcomitrium > Physcomitrium patens. The sequence goes on from NC_143411.1 coordinate 12,400,400, forward strand.
CTGAAGGAGAGAATGTAATCTCATTGAAAGTCTGGTTGTGCTGCATCCAAATGCCAGCCGTGGAGTGTACCTCCAGACCAGACTGCTAACAAATTCATCTGGATCGAGGTAAACCACCAAAACAGCCTCAGCAATGCCCTATAGAACACTATATTCGTTGATAAACTCAAATGCATATGGATCCGGCTTGTGAGGTTCACCGTTTCATGAATATTTTTGAGGTGTAACGTCGGGTTCATGTTTCCCGGGACTGTAATATTTGTGCCCGTCCTGGAGCCAACGTTTTATCTAAGCAAGTCATTCCTCCTGTTTGTGGCAGGGCCCATGTGTAGGCATGCAGAGATTTGTGATCGGTCAAGGTTCTTCCCCACATTTTTGAAGGTCTCTCCTAATTTTAAGTGATTGGGAGAAGCTGTATGAGCGCAGTTTAAAGCTTAGGCGCAATTGCATTTGCTATGAAGACTCGGGCAGAGTCAACCAAGCTCCCCCCAGAGAATATAGCTACTTCCATCTCCAAATTCAACACATCACCAATCAATAAGTGAACGGGATAACAAGCACCTCTGCAAGAATTCTATTCGTTTGGAAACCTCGAAACTAATCTTACCATGTAGGAACCTTTTTTAAAAAAACCATTCTGGAAGCTCGGAAAGGGGAACTTCAGACATCGCATCTTTCTCTCTCCTTCAGATGTCACTGTTATTCTACATCCTCACGAGGCTTTTGCTTGCAAGCAGCGATAGCGACAAAGAGTAGCTCGATTGAAACCCATTCATTATGTACATAGAAGATTCATGCCCAATAATAGCAGAGAACACATCATAGACAGGTTGCAGTAGCTAGAAAATATTGTTCCGATTTTTATCGTCATTGCAGTTGACAGATCTAGATCCTGTGAATCATTCCGCAGGTGTATCCCCACGTCCATGTAAAATATTTCTCCTTGATATCAGGGAGAACAAATTTTGGAATTGCAGCGGCGTCACAAATGAATCCGATTGATTCTCGTTCGCGGAGTTCTGCGTATGGACATGTTTCTTCTAGGGGATGGGGAAATGCATCTATCTTCGCTTGTCCCTACAAAGCTTCCAGCGTCTCTTGCTTTGTCAAGACCTGGTCATTGACAACGACCGCTCCACACAATGAATCAGAAATACTCGTCACTAAACACTGTGGTCAACAGAGCAGAGTCAGAGAAACGAATGGGGTGAGTCAGAAGATGTGGGATCGTTAAATAATGAACTCAACGAAAGTGAGAAAAATCCATTATGTACAAGGCTCTCTGCGACTAGATTGTCGTCGCAGGATATGCAGAAGTATGTCGATGTTACCCGGCCCAGTTTCAGAGCTCATGATAGAGTGTCTCCTTCCTCTCTCTCCTAAGCTACCTACATCTCAGAGAGTTCATGCACGACAGACCTAAAACAACTCAGCTCGCTAAAAAACACAAAAAAAAAAAAAAAAAAAAAAAAAACAAACAAACAAACAAACAAAACAAAACAAAATAAAAAACAAAAACAAAAACAAATAACTGTATACATTGTCCGGAACGGAAGGTGTGTAGTGCATGAACGTCTGGAAGAACCTAACAAAAGTGATCTCGCCTCTCCCTAGAGGAAGGCCGAGCTTCTTCGCAACAGGTTGGGTGGGTTGTGTCGTCCGCGCGGTGGGCTTGTGTGCAGCTTTCTGGCCGCTTCCAGGGTGCGCGTGTCGCGGCCTCGGCTTCGTCGGAGAACTCGGTCGTGGTGAGTGTTGGAAACGACCACGAGGAACAAGGACGTCGCCATGATGGCAGGCACGCGGCCCACGAGAAGGAAGAGCAGGGTTACGAGCAATCCCACCACCATCCAGGAATTGCTGTTCGATGGCGCGAAGGAGTCGTCGACGAGCGGCGGAGAAGGATTAGATGTTGGCGTCGGAGTATGGGTGCAAGTCGTGGTGTCTCCAGCGTTGCTTTGAGCGATCGTGTCCGATGGCAGCATTTTAGTCAATCTGGACCTCTTGCCGCACACATCCTCGGATGATTTCTCGCGCCGCAGGCAACATTTTCGAGATCCGGTTGATTTCTTGTTGTGAGAACTGGACTCGTCGCCTTCAACGTCAGTAATGTCCGTGGATGTGCCCGGTTTTGCCTTGTGCAGCCGTGAGAATGGACAGTGCCGGCGGCTATCGGGGCTGGTTGCTGCGGATGCATGCGAGGATGGCGATGCCGGTTCGGACGTGCCAGATCGTGTAGAACTTTCAGAAATGCTCAACACCGGCAGAGAGGATGAAAATGGTGTTGAAGACCTAAACTTCAATTTCTCCAATTTGGAAGAGACTTTCTTCGCCAAGCGCCTTGACCGGGTCATCTTCTTGTAGACAACAGTCGGAGGAATAGACTCAATTTCTGATGAAATCGAATTATCGATTGGGAGCAGAATTACTAAAGGAGCACGCTGCTTCATGGCGTCTGAGGGTGCAGGCTCCAATGGCAACACGGAATTCTCTAAGCTCGAGTGTTGCTCTTCCCGAGCAGCTTCAATCCCAGGCTTTCTCGATGCTTCCAGCATTAAGGGTTGAGAATGAGCAACTTCTGAGCCGATCTCCGTGAACTTTCGGGAGAGCAAGCTGAGTCGTCTCGGGCAGTCAGTGAGGCACGATCTCAACGGGGTGAGAAAGTTAAGCGCAATCGACGAGAACATAAACCAGGCATAGAGCTTCCCCTTGCGCCACACCCTGATGACTGCATTGAACGTCAATACTGGCACTAACGATTTCGATATTCTGCCAAACCGATTGGAGATAAAAGCGCCCAGCGCAACGAGCACTACAAAGGCTGAAGTCGAGGTTCGCTGTAGACCCCGCATCCTCTTCGTGCACCGGCCAGTCTTCACTAGCAAGCTACCAACGTTCAGCTTCGCCGAAGAACCCACCTCTTCAGTAACAACGGTTACTTGCGAATTTCTTTCTGCGCGGTTGTGCGCTAATTCTCTCTGCAACTGGCGGAAAACGAGATTCTCAACAGATTGGACCACACGTGACGAAGTTTCACGTGTTTGAGCAACCTCGGATGTCGTCTGTGATTTTTCTGCAGTAGAGACCTCTTTGCAGCATGGCTTCACAAACGATAAGCTCTCAGTGTAATCAGATAACCTGGTCGCGGTCCATTCCTGCGCAGATTGAGATAGAGAACGAGCTGCAGCGACTGAAGATGCGGTCCTCTCCACCAACGAAGAATTTTTCTTTGCCTGCATTTCTTGCAACACTGTAGCGAACTTGTCCAGTCCCGAAGAAGAAAAAGGGTTCGCCTTCTTACTCTTGCGACTCTTGCTACTTTTACTCTTCCTAGCGTCACAGAAGAGCGACCTCTTCAACCTGGGCCAGATGTTCGTCATTCTGTTCAACTTGGAGGACCAAAACCTCAAAATGCGTTCACAGATCTGGTCTATCAACTGGCAGTCTCTTTGGAATATAAATCAAACCATGGAATCATTCCATCCTCAACCCTTGCGCAGGGATTTTTCGACAGCAAAAACACCTGATCAGACCGCGCTCCCAAGCATCGACGATTGTTGATGATGTCCTCGTCGGCAGACCTCTCCTACTCTCAAAGCCTTAACATCTTGCGTTCTCGAGCGTCCTGAGACCCAGCTTCAATGTTAAGCACACTCCATTTCGCCAATTTTCGTTACTCCCTACACCTATCATCACCAAATTATACTTTACGAACTTATCAATCCCTCCCACCTCCACCCCCACCTTCCTCCACCCCCACCTTCCTCCATCCCCATTTGTCCACTTAGAATACATTACTCTCGAGTCTCCAGATTGAGATGGAACACTTCCACAGCTACCTCATGAGTTTCCATATATAGTAACTTGGGTGGATACCACTCAAACCCAATTAAAAAAAGAGGGAGGGATTGATTTCTACAGTACCTATCTTCCGGGTGTTGCCCAGGCACGCGCCCTGGGGAAAAAATAGGCCATGCCCATTGATTAATATAATCAAGACAAGTTATGAATGACGTAGCGAAGCTGCGCCACATTGCCCAAAGCAGCAAAACTCCCCTACCTCTAACCCCCTGCTTTAACGCCTACTGGGTGGAGAAACCCACCAAATTAGCATAACCACCACAGTTAGTCCACGGTCCCCCATCGTAACCCACCATGGATTCCGGGCTTCTAGAACCTGCCCTGAACGATCATACGAACCATCGCACATACTTCGATTCCACCCACGCGCACTGTTCTCAGCGAGAGTTAATCAAAGGATTCCGCTGCCACTACGAGGGTTACGTCATAATTCACCTCACCAAATCCCCAAGATCAACTTCTGCACCACAAGTCATCTCGATCAGTGGGCAACACTCAACTCCAAAATCAATTCTCTCTCTCTCTCTCTCTCTTTTCTTTTCCCTTTTTGTTCCCCTTCTTTTATGAGTAGAAATCTAGCACATCAACAACGACTTTCAACACCAACAGTAAGATTCCACGGGGGTTTAATCCCCTCTGCCGACTCGTCGGAATGGTCCCATGCGTGTCCAGGATGGGGGGGGGGGGGTGATTCCATACCGCGCAAGGCGGGGATTTTACCGACGGTGAGCGTGGCAGACACGGACCAATGGAATTTTGCCTTATCTGATGAAGAAGTTGTTGACACGGTGCCCAACGAGGAGGAGGAGCCCCTTGAATCTCTCGCGTCCAACGACAGCGGTGGCAGTAAATCGGAGCTCAGTGTATCCCCACTGCCCGTTCACGGTATCTGGCCACAGAAAGTCAATCCTGTTGACTTCGTACACCCCGCCCCGTACCTTCCTCGAGCCTTCGTCGCAATTTCATGCCCCCTCCCTCTCTCTGGTGCTCCATTAACCTTAGTATCATGGATACAAAGCTAAGGTGAGCGTTTTATTTAACAAAAACCACGAGCATTAACCTTAATCCGGTTATTTTATCATTATTATTATTTTTATGTGATTATATTTATTTGAAGGTCGGTCATTATGAATAATATCGTGTATGGTGTTGGAAAAATTTAATAGATGGGTAACATAGGTGTTTGGAGTGGTTCAAATGCCATTTATGAATAATTTATAATGTTTGCCAAAAAAGAAAAAGAAGAAAAGGAAAAAAGGAAAATGTCATCATAAAACATGAGCGGGTATCTATTTGGATACACTATTTCTTTCAGTTACAAATAATAAGTAAATAAATAAAACACCACAAATGAGCTGAAATAAAAAGTGAAAATAAATACACAATCATTTGGTTAGAACTTGAATTAAAATATGTATATCAAACTCCAACATGTAACCTCACAATTAAAAAACATATGTAATATGTTATTGGAGATAATTAAATAATTGAAATACTCTTAATTTGTGGCTTTTATAGCATATTTTTCTAATCTTCATACCGTGGTAGAACAATTGAGTGTGTCTTAAGAAACCAGTAACATCGAAAAAAACACAATAAAATTAATGTGGTATAAATATTATTATGTAAGAGATTATCAAATAAGAAGTTTGATAAGTTTTTGCTTAATACAATTGCATGAAGCAAACTTGAAACTTATTGTATTTTTAATTTCAAAAAATATATACTAAAATTCAAGTGATGAAGCAGAAAAATGACAATGTCATAAGACCTAAATTAAAATTTGAGGAAAATTAAAAGAATAAAAATGACTACGAAACTATAAAAGTCCATACCACCCATCCCATGAAAATCTTTTGATATTTTGTATTTGTTATGGAACATTACCATAAAGAAGGAAGTAAACGTTAAAATAATAAAGTACAAGAAAAAAGACATAGCTAAAGGGGAAAAGAAAAAAGATATATTTGTTAAATACTTTTGCCGTTTTGTGGATCACAATTTGGTGGGCGCCATTAGCGGTGATGGGGCCTGTGGTTGCCCAAGTGCAAGGGATCCACCACCGTGAGTTCCTTAAGACCACGTGTGAGGGACTCCCATGGCCATGTCTTTGGAAGTTTCGGATGTTGTTCGGAGAAGCCCGTGCTTTTCGCTTTTTTTTCTTTTCTTTTTTTTTTTGCTTTGCTTTTTCTTTATTCTTCTCACTTTTCTTCATTTTTGTATTTATTTGTTTAATTATTATTATTATTTCATTCTCAACTGAAGGGCTGGAGATGCTTCGACAATTCAATTTTAATGAGAATATTATCGTTGGTAGAATTCACATTAATACTTGTATATTAAATTCAATGCATAATAGGAGAATAGATGAGAGGATCAAAAAAGTATAAAGTTTGTCATGGCATAAGTAATTCTCATTGATTTGCTTAAAAAGTGTTCAAGGTTGTAGTTCTATATGAATTAATTTCAAAGAAATTTCGGACATGTAAATCACAAATTCTTTATCAATGCCTTGTTAGAGAAATGTCTTGTTTTGATGTATTTCAAAAATCACACAAATTCCACTTTAAAATAACTAAAAAAATTTAAATTTAGATTCTTTTTTTATTATTATTTTTAAAGGTTTTACTGCAACTGATTAAAGATTGGTCATTGGATTTTTAGATTAAACTCACGTAATTAATTTTGGAGAAAACAATGAAGAGCATAGTAGGATATGGAAAATTGACAAAATTAAAAGAAAAGAGATAAATTGGATAAAAAATAATAATAATAATTAAGTGGCATTTCATCACTAAATGGTGGTGAATACTAAGTATGGTTTAAATAAATAAAACATGAAATATTTTAATTAAATAACTAAAAACTTATGTAAAATTAATTAATATCTCATAATCATAAACCAATAAATAACACAAGATAATGATAAGATTTCAACTAAAATAACATTTTATACTTAAGTAATATTCTATCCAATGTTGAAGTTTAATATTACTCATGGAGCTTGATAATATGGTTAATGAAGACATAGAAATTACTTTTTAACTTTCATTTTATCTTATTCTATAGATTTTTCTAATTAGTATAGAATTATTTATAAAATTTTAAGTTTTGAGAGTTATTATATATATATATATATATATATATATATATATACACATAGTATTATCTTTGCTAAGTTCTCTCCTACTTAGTTTTAACTCTTAGTAAATTATAAAAAATGGAAGAATTAATAAGGTTCTATAGTGGTTATATTATATTTATCCTAAGTTTTTAGTTATGCCCTTGATAGAAAAATATAATCTTATAGAGGGAAAAAATAAGAATGAGAAAAGTGGAAGAGAGCATAAATAGGTAAAAAGACCACTATTTTAGCAAGGAATTGAAAGTACTTTGTTGGAGACCTTTTATATGCAACTTTGCTAAATGTTGCAAAGAGTCTTGTAGGTAGTATATTCACTCAAATTCTCAATGTCAAGCATGGAGATAACAATGGAAAGGCCTCATAACTTCTTTGTACATGTGAACAATATGGCTGTTGATTCTTCATTGAAGATGTTATCAATATCTTTGTCTTCATCTACTTGTTGATGATGATCAAGGTCAACAATCTTGTAATCATCTAACTCAATATGCGCACCATTTTCTTTGATATTGGATTCCGTAATAGAAGAATCCAAATTATGCCCACTACCTCTTCTTTGATTGTTTCTTCACCATTATCAATTTTTGCAACTTCAAGTGCCTGCTCAAACAACCTAATATGTCTAAAGTAATTCTTTATTGTTGTTGGAGAAAGTCCTACCCAAGCCACAAGTGACCAATATATTGCCGTCATGTAGTTGACCTTGTAGAAGTTGAGCTTGTTTTGCTCATCTCTATCAATCACATTTTGCATATGAAAGTGCCAATAGTATTGCTTAAATGTCGCAATAATTTTAGCATCTAATGGCTAGATCTTTGATATGGTATTCAAGGAAAGTGCATAAATGTCAATGTTTGGAATTACACAATTGTTTGTAATATGCAATGGTGCATTATCCATGCGTTTTGATAATCTTTAACTTGTGGCAAGAAAGAAACTTTTCAAACCATATTGTTTGAAAACTCAATTTTTTCTTCAAAGATTGCATCTTTGTAAAGTATCAATTACACTCTTTTATAAGCTCCAATGGCTATATCATATTTGGAGCTTGATGTTGAAGAACCCACAAAGTCAATACTTCTTCAAGTTCTAGAAAGTGAACCATCCTTGGGTGCTTTGCCTAAAGTTGGCCATTGTCCTTTCCTTTATACTCATCACATTTCTTCAAGATTTTGCTAATGTTGACTTATGAGGGTGCTTTCGCTAGGTTAATGTTAGTTTTGGCCTACTCAATAAGGATCATCTATAAGATCAAAGGTTGCACATCCTTTTGTTTACAAATTTGTAGTTGTTGTGCATTGGTGAAGTACAACATTGTTACAATATGCCAGTCAAACATTTTAGTTTAAGAAGATGAATTAGAATGATTTCTTTGTGTATATTGACTAAGTAGTGGAAAAATAAATTATAATATTTATATTAAAAAACAAATTCAATAGAATGGTTTTATCTATATTTATTCTAAGACTAGAATTTCTCTTAAAAATATTTTTAGCTTTATAGTGATATTATTAAAACTAGACTATTAGTGGATTTTTATTTCATCTAATTCTTAGATTAGACAAAGAATATGTCATTGTATTCTTTTGATTATTAATTATATTTTTATAAAGATAAATTGTAGTAGCACATTTAAGCTTGGTAAATTCTATTTTTGGTCTAAATCTCAAAAGAGAACAAGTGTTTGTAGTGCAATTTGTTGAAGTTGTCTCATATTGGCTTTTTTCCATTCATGTAAGATGCTTACAAACTTAGACTGTTGCTTTCTCTAGGTTTTTATTTTATTTTTGATAACTCATTTATTAAATCATAATACAAATCCATTTGAACTAATGGTTCTTGTTTTGTTCTAAGGCTTGATTTTTGTATTTTTAGGATCTTTAGAAGTAAATTGGTTATTAGTAAAAGTCTTTGTTGTAAACAAGACACAATACTCTTTGATGCCATGGATAGTTTTTAGACAAAATTTATACTCTATAAAAAATAGGTTGTAGTCAAGAAAGAAAAATAGAAAAAAAGAAAAACTTTTCTTTTCTTTCTTCAAATATAAAAAGAGGTGTTGATTCTAATAGAGAATTTTAATCTTTTAATTCTAGATTGCCTTTAATTCTTATAGGCAATCTAGAATCTATAATTAGATTGCTATACATTTTAACTTTTATATTTATTTGTTAGGTCTTTTAAACTATTGGCAATTGCTTTATTTAATATCTTAAATTTATTAGATTTTTATTATTTATTTTTAGATTAATTTGCAATATGTTTTAAAAATTATAAGTTTTGATCTTATAAAATCAAAATAAGGTTCTATTATAGTTTACTTTTTTAATGTTTCTTTTTATTTATAGAAAATAAGAAAAGATATTTTGTATTTACATCATTGATATCTTTTTAAATCAATAATAGTTTTATTTTGTTCTGCCTCTTTCTTTTTTTCTTTTTTTGTAATTGCTGAATGTAAGAATGAATTCCGGTTGCAAAAATCAAGAAGAATAATTAGAGTAGAATGTTATAGTTTAATTCAATATTGAAAATTTTAAGCATTAAAGCATCAATAGAGCTGAGGCATTAGGACCTTCGAACAAACATATTCAGATCTGCAAAAAAAGCTTAAAATTAAAAAATAATGTTGAGGATGTGGTCTTCGAGTCACACTTTTTTTTGAAAACATCAAAACTTAAAGCCTAGTTGAAAAAGCTGACCACAAAAAAATTGTTCCTATCAATCTGTTGAGAACAAAAAAAAAAAAAAAAAAAAAAAAAAAAACACACACACAAGGTGCACTTCAGGGTGCCAAACCCATTACCACCGCAGTTTGCTCAACAAGAGCGATCTCTGCTTTATCTCACAGGATTCAACACCTGAAGCAAACTTTCAATGATCCAACTACTGCTTCTTGAACGCCTAATCCTGTAAAGTACCACATTTTGACGTTGTAGACTAAATCTCGATATCGTGATTTCAGACTTTTCAATCAACTCCTGTAATCTTTGGAGATAGAGTGCCTTGACCTATTACCCTCGCATTTGCACTTCTCGGGAATATGTGATATTTGCTCGAGTACAAGGAATATTGTAATACAAAAACTGTGAATCTTCTTCATGGTGCTGGTGGAATCACGGCTTTTGCCATGTCCAAGTTGGAGATCCGAACAGTTCCCAGTAGTTTCTCTGGTAGCTCCTCGTCTGTGTTAGCCTGCCAAGGTACATTCAGTTTCAGATCCAGGCAGATGTTTAGATCATGATGAGAAAGCTTTCACTTCAAGTGCCAGTAAATATGCAGTCTGAGGTGATGAAAGTTGCCACCTCATTTTGTTGACATACGCTCTTTATTACTGATAGGAGCCTTCAAATCATTTTTCTTCGACAATTGGAAAAGGAAAGAGGATCAGAAATACCTGAATGAGGAAGGCCATCTCTAAAACTAACTTTGAAGCATAATTTGCAACAAGATTTACAACTCCTTTTGCAACTGACGATGATCCAATATCAATGTCCATCTGCAGAGAAACATGGGCACCAAACTTTCCATAAAAACTAATCACGATGGTGTTTCCGAATGCTTTTGGTAATTCAATATAAGATATCTATGTGGTCTTCTTCAGTACTGTCTAACGTGAAATTCAATAATTATGATGACGATGATGATGACATACTGCTTCGAAAAAAATGATGTGAAAGTGGTCACCTCCAGGTAATTATCGGAGGAAAAGTAGTTAATGTCCAGAGCCTCTCCCACCAAGCAAGCTGACTTTCCCACACTCTGCTTCACGATCCAAGAGCCCTAAAACGGAAAATATATCCACTCGCTGTTATGCTATGATAGCATGAAGTGATAAAAAAATGAGCTGCCTAAGCAGAAGTCTTCCACTCCGACAAGCATTAATGTTCCAATTGAAATCTAATAAGCATCTACAACGTTTTCTTCGTTTAGCATCATATAACAAGTATCTGAAACATTGGTAGCCTGCAAGTGCATGTCAAGCGTCAAGTACTGAAGTCACTAATTGGGAGTAATGAACCTTGGCAACATGTGGGCAGAGCTTGAAGCGGCTGTTACGATAGTGATCATCACCGCGGACAAAGCCCTCGAGGAGTGGGATATCCTGGAGCAGCTTGTTGGCCATATAGTACAACACCAGGCTGTACGAAGGCGTGCCCGGCACCTACAGTCACCATCACACCTTTAGCCAAATGATGCATTCTACAACTAGTGCAAATAAAACTCGAAGGAATGAGATTCAATGAGTTTATACAATGGATTGAAGCTAAAGAAAAAGTGAAAGATGTTAAGCAATCGAATGGAACTTATACTCATCGCAAATACAACTAGTCACGTACAGATATGTTGACTAGAGATTAAGCAGAAAGCACAGTTCACTGAAGAACTCACTTGAAGATTGATGATCACAAAATACGATTCAGCCACCCTTTGAGCACTAGTCTGCCATCCCCAGTTCCCTCGAAGATCAATAACTACAGGCACAAACTCTCAAGCAAGATCCAAAACAGGCCGCTATCTCCTACTAAAACTGATCATGTATGTCATCTCAATTGAATTTAACTCTTGATTCCATAAGTTTTTGCACGTAGAAGCAATATTGAACGATATCTGTGACGGACATGTGAGGCAAAAAATGTGAACCAAGAGAAGGCAAACCTGCTTAACGAAGAGCTTCTGAATAACACATCCTGCACGGGCAGCTAAATGTTCCTCGCTTCTGTCAGACTTAAACCAGTCTGCCGCTACTAATTGCATCACTGGAGTTCCTGCCTTCACCTGAAAATCATCGCCATACTTAGACAATCCAAAGTTCTAACCTTCGATGGTTCCAAATACATGAATCACAGTAAAGCGTCCATCACATACATAGCATGGCCACAGGGAGAACAACAAAAGAAGAAACCGTACCAATTCCATGTTAATACCACAGCAAGGACCAAAAAACATTTCTTCCGAATTACAAAAATAAGGACTTCGTGGTCACCTTTTTATGGTCCCTAAGGTAGTGTTTCCCGCGAATTAGGAAGGTGCTAGATTCAGCAGTATCCCACGTCATCGTTCCCAACGAGGATTCCCGCTTCATAAACTCCAGGTCACCTTCAGTTGTCCTATCCCTCGTTCCTCCCTGGCTTGCAAACGAAGAATATCTGGGAGCTGATAATTTCCACAGTATACGTGTTAATGCTAAACATAAGATAAAAAAAAGCATCTCAATTTTCCACAGACCGTTGTCTTCGTGCATGTTTCACAACCCAAACTCCTCCCTCCACAAAAAAATTAAGAAAGAAAAGAAGAAGAAGAAGAAGAAGAAGCAAAGAGTAGCTAGAGTAACTATTCTCAAATGCGAATGCAAGATCACTTTCATATGCTGGAAGAAAGCTGTATCAGATTAATTGGATTCTACAGCTGAAGAGAGTATCAAGACGTGGAACTGCAGCATGCAACAAATGAACCGCGTAGAAACTCGGAAACTAATTACACCTGAATAGTATGTTGAAAAACCAAATCAACGACGAACATTAGCTTTGAGCTTTGGGGTATGTTACAGAACCTCCAGTAAGGTCTTGAATTCGCTTGACTAAGGTTGAAGCCTTCGACACGGCCTTCTGGGGAGTCTGCACCAGTATATAACTGTTAGAAGGTGACGCTTAACAACCATGAAAATCGATAAGATGTTCAAAGACATCATGGAGGATTAAATCAAGAAGCACGTGTCATCAACGTTACTGTTTTTCATTTGAACATGTGAACTGAAATGAAGCGATCTACAAAGATCGTTGAATCGACATTCCTTGGGTAGGTAATTACACGAGCTACCAGAACCATAGGTGAAAATCTCTAACAGTAGCAACCCAAAACCACGCAACAAAATAATTTATGAAATGTTAGTAAACCATACATAGTTGCGTGGTTCATATTGCTCTTCATCCATGGATGAACCTTCAACTTCATCGGAAGACATAAGCTCGGACTGAGATTCACGTTTCCAGGATAAAGGCTCCTCAGCATCAAAAAACTCATCATCAGCAACCTGGAGGAATTTGCTTTCTGATTCTTCAAGAGTTGATTGGTTTGTTAACTTGTTCGAGAGTGTATTCGCAAATTCTTGTTGGGACTGTGCGCGTTCAAAGATACTTTCCTCATTTTCGCGGCGTTCAGTTTTCAAAGGAACTGGTGGTCTCTCCTTCACCTTGAACAGCTCACGAATCGCTGATGTAATATGCAAACAAAGTTTAGTACAGTGAAATCGTGAAAAAACGGACATCATCTTGCTAACCTCAAAATAAGGCTAAAACAAAACATTCACATAATCTTACAACCTACTCGTATTCAAGAGTTTTAAGATCTTTTGTCATCCCTGCACAGATGAATTGAAACAATTATATTTCGATCTTAGTGGAGGTACAGTCCGTCAAGTGTGGTTTCTTCACAAACATGACATGTACACAGAGTTTGTTAATGTTTTCCATGAACGGTTGAGAATTCCTTAACAATTAGCTTCGATCCTTGAGACATATTAGCAAACCATTTGCTTCATGGATCTGAATATTACTTCAATCCAAAAGTTGAACAGGTGCAAGCAACAACCTGCAATTCGCTCAAGCATGAGAAGTGACATATTCCGGTTGCGAGACTTTCTCCAAAAGTATCCCCTCCAATCTACTTTCATTATGTGCTTCACCATTGATCGATTAACCTCCGCATTCTTCCCCGTCAAAGGTGATATTACGTAGCCCCCACCTTCGCAAGCATCAAGAAGAAGTTAACTTACTCCAGCATCTCAGAAAAATGATCATGGTCAACTGATGATGAATGCCACCAAAGGAATAATTATGTGTAGTTCTCTGATTATTCAAAGCACAATACTTCAGAACTATTGTGTATAAACTCATCGAAAAGCAGAGAAAATCTTACCAAGTTTTGAATCATGTTCATATTAGTTATTAGATCTACAACATGTTCTTAAGATTCACCTCTAACAAACGTAATCTTATGATTTAGATGTCTGAAATGCATCACTTCGAATGAAATCGAGGTAAAATTTTGGCAGTATTCTACATCCGCTGATCCCTGCTAATACTGAAATTTTGGAGGAGCTTCAGAACTCACTTAGTACATAAGCCCGCGTGAATTTCTTGCTGGGAGGACACTTGGGATGCTTGATGGACCTGTAGAGTATTACTGTCATGCAAATTCAGAAAATATTCAGCTCTATCAAAAATGTTCGGTGCAAAGTACCTCGAAAACATAGAATACCACGCGAAACTTTTCAATCCCAAGAAAATTGACTTTCAAACTCAAGCCAAACGCCACTTGCTGTAACTACTTGGAGAAACAAGACTGTTTCAACTAAAAGTTCTAACTACCCCAAAATACCCTAAAATAGCATACCATAGGTGCCGTCATCGTCTCGGCGCCAGTAACGCTCGAACACCAAATCCCGAGGCTTCATGCGCCTGCACTACTTCCAAACAGATTACACATTTTACCATAGCCTTAACAACCGAAACGTACTAATCCAAAAACTATGAATTCCTCCAAGGGACGGTTGTTTGAATTTCAAAGAACTCAACTTCTGCTATTGTGATGTAGAAGGTGACTCACCAAGGAAGCCATTTAGAGTGGAATTGTTTGTGAACAATGTCCATATGCCCATGCACGTGATCTATGATTTGGCCTTGGTGGAAGCAAAAATCCCACCTGCAAAAGATATCATTTTTTTGCTTCTATTACGAATCTAGATCCAAAGTATGACGTAAAATGATATGTAAATTCTACAATTACAAGACAAATTTGACTAACAGACGAGCAATGAATTCACCCTCACTATCACAGTTCGACAACTTAATTAGACCAAAAAACTTGAGTTGAGCAAAATTTTCGAGAGCAAAATTTTGAAGTTATGGTATTTTGGGCAATCAAGTCAAACTAGATGCACAACATAAACTTCTCGTTGACCAGTAACAATTAGCTATTATTTTGAACACAAATTAAAGCAACCCGAAATAAATAATTTAACAGTCGAACTATTCAAGAAGGAAGAAAGGAAAAGAAAAGGGAAAATAAATAAATAAATAACACACATACACACACACGCAAACACCATGTCAGTGAGTATTCCACGTAAGCCCATCCGCAGAACTTCCTAAAACTTTCAAAAACAGAAATCACAGTGTGAAATGTGCAGGAGAAATCTGTGATAAGCTTACTCAGCTCGTGAAGGCCCCAAGGCCATGACTGTATCAAAGACAGTTGCAGGGATAGCATCCACAACGCCCACTGCCATGAGAGCTGGAGGAGTTCCCCCGCGGATCTGATGAACATGCAAGTTTGAGTCGTTGGACAGATTCCGTAGGGTACGATAATGCCAGTTTTAAAGCATTCAGATGTAGAGTTAAAATCCTAAATGGTTCTATAAGCGGACTGGCTGATAATCTTTTTAAAAGGATGTATTTACAAAGTGCTCTGCAATCGCGTAACGAATTCCAGTGAGCGCATATGGCTTTGGAAATAATACGAGCCTGTTTATGGTCAATTAAGGTGATTAAGATGTTTTAATACTGGCAGAACTCGTGGGGTACCTTATCTTTAATACTATCGTCGCACTCGGCAGTTTCCTCAAAAAAACGTAGACCTGAATCATGAAATAAATTCTTAGCATATGTCGAGGAGCGACGTTGTCAAATATCTGCGTGCCTACTCGGTAATAATTCACACTAGTAAAACCCTAAGCTTCTGGTCAGGCAAATTCACAAAAGAACCGGCTATCCTCCCACCCCAGATACAATTAAAGATGCGAGCATCTCTGCACTTGTTCTCATTGAAAAGAGTAAGCCAACCATGGCAAGATCAAGAGAAGAAATTTGCGTACCATTTTTGCATCCAAAAATTTCCCAGGGAGAGGACGCAACCACATCTGGTGAAGCATCTTTTGCTAGTAGCGCACCAGTCCAATTTGGCATCTCTGTATGACCCACGATTTCTTTGAAATGAAAAGGAATGTTAAACCTGTAATGTGACGAAGCCTTCCATCACATTACCGCCACAGCTGATTTTAAGGAAACAGAGCTGTAAGCGAGCAACCACCTCTTTGACACCGGCTCAAAGATTACGATTTGACCAGTGCTGGCATCTCATAGTCATCAAATTAAAATGTTGTAAATTAAACGAAGTAGTCGGTACCGCACCTGATTGCAATTCGGCGGTAAGTTCCTCTCCGTCCAAGTTATCAAAATTTCCGGACACATCCGGGACCGGTCCACTTCCTTTCCTCCCCGAGCGCCTGCAACATTTCTCAGTGTTTTAGAAGGCAAATACTAACACTGTTAACAGAAATGGAAAAGACTGAGACATACAGATAAAACCATATGATGTGGAATTCATTTCGCAATCATGTCACCAAAAAGGCTCCCTATGCATATTTGAGACGAAACAGGTCCAGGTGCAGGTGGGGGACCAGCAGCATCGTCATATCCCTAGGACTGCTTTTGAACAAACTGACTATATTTTGTCCTCGTTGAAAGTTATTGAAGACACGAGTAAAATGTGCTAGATTATTGTCAAAAGGATTAGAGTTTTATTTCTAAAATAGCCTAGACATTACAACTTTTAAGTTTCGAATGGCTTCACCTAAGGTTTGGACGGCGTTTTCGTCCTGGAGCTGGAATGAAAGTTTTATTGATACCAGGTGGCTGTGCCTGCATGAAACCTGAAAACTCAGAAGGTGTATGGATGAAATTGAAGATTTGGTCAATGACCGCTATAGGAGATATAATTTGAAGTTGTGACGCTGTTCACAATCTCGGATATGAAAGTATCAATAACTGGAATCATGCGATACTCTTGTTGATAGTTGGTGAACCCAGTTTCTCATAATTTCAATTGGAAATCTCTCTTCTTCAAGAACTCCCGTAATGATCCAGTAACACAGCATGAAATATAAAGCAATCCGTAAGCTGCAAGGATCTTCACATGAACTGCTCAGCCAAAGCGCAGTTTAGCACAAAACCCAATTACTTGAAAAGTTTCGTACCCTTTCTGCAGCATTCCTGAAAGCTTGCATCCATCTGGCAGCATCTTCAGCATTCTGAACTCCAAACTACACATATTGCAGGTGACATCTGAGTCCTAGTGTAGAAATAGTAATCATAAATTATGAAAGTACGAATCTCTTAATCACTGTATCAATTTATTAGATTCATTATCTCTTCAACACATCTCTTTGCCTAGGTCCTGTAATTTCTCGACAGCCCATCCACTTAGCCAGCAAACAGAACAACCTTTTGAACGTTATTTGTTGCTAAGGAAGAGAAGCAGGGGATGTTGACTAAAAACATTGCAGCTATTCTTCTTACCTTAAGTTTGGCTTCAGAAGCATGAGGGTCGTGCACGGAAAATACAAAGAAAACCTGCACATATCAGCAGTGCCAGGTGAATACATCTGCCAATATCCAAAGAAGACTTTAAAACGTATGTATTTCAAGATTCTATCATACAGAAAGTTCCTTCGACCGGTTTGGACAAATTCTTAGAGCCCAGTACTGGTTCCGATTGCCTTAAGAATCCTAAGTTACGGTTGTGAAGATTTGAAAGCATCCACAGACAACCGAACAGAGTGAGATTTTTCACTATCCCATACGACTCTAATATAAAATACGAGGCAAGTTGCGAAAATCTCACTCGACCAAGGACGATTTCACGGCCGTGGTCGGTAACTCTAGTGCCCAGGTCGATGATGCCTGATCTCAATGGACTCTGCAGACAACATAGAACTCAGACCCAAATCATTAATGACCATTGACATCATGTACTACAAGGTAATGTAAAAACCTCAACAAATTTGAAGAGTTTTAAATTCACAAGGCCTAAACATACAATCATATAGAGCCGCATCATACATTGCATTGACACCCCGCAACAGATGATTACAAACATCACATTACGAACAAAGAGGATGTGAAATTCGCGAATCATATTCTACAGCTGGTGCCCCCTAACTCCAGGTTGGTCTCCGCAAATCAAGCGTCACTCAGAATGCAAAAGACTTCAGCGATTAGCTACAAAGAAAAAATGAAATAAAACAGGATAAAATAAAAAATGAAGTGAAGTACCTCGTCCTTAGCTCTAGATTTATCCTTGAAAGCGCTCGCTCTATTGCCCACAAGAACCAGGTATCTTTTCCGGGGGTGATTTAATCGTAACTTAGAGGGGTTTAAAATATACACCCAACCCTCCATTCTCATCATGCCATTATTCTCCATACCTTCCCTCTCCAAATTCGATTCTCAGATTTCCTTCAACCCCAACACTACTATTGCGTTCACGAGTCCTCCCTCTATGGAAGCCCACTCATATGCGCCACGGTTAGCCTTGGAGGAGGAGGCAAACTGTCAACTGTGCCGAAACAAAACAACGTGAATACCAATGAACACAGAATCCAATGGACTCAATGACACTAAACAAGGATGCAGACCATTAAGGAAAAAGCTCTAGAGTGTCGGTTTTGATTGCATCACAGCAATAAGAACATAGAATACGCTCTCTCTATACCCAAAAGTTGTACACATCCTGCGAAGACGTATCTACAGAACTTGTAAAGATCCTTTCGCTGGACACTTTGACAGCAACACATAGGCAGAGGAAAGAACCGGAGTGTTCAGCATCGAATGCACGGGCAATCTGAGAGTCATCCGGTGAGGAAGGCATTCAACCCTAACAATGAATCCCAAATTTCTGCATTACCGAGACTGGGTTCACGAATTATTTTTTAAAAAAACAAGACCAGCCACAAAAAGAAGCACCAATGTCTCAATCAAAACCCACCTCGAAATCTCGGCTCAGTTAAGGTCCACTGGGTACCTAAAGCTCGATTAGATTGTACACTTGGGTACACTTTTCTTGAGAATCAGATTCCTACGACGGAGAATATGCGCACGCCGAGACGGGAAAATGGTGAAGCTCTCTCGCAAGAATGGAGGCTTCAGAGCTCGAAACTGCAGAGCGACGAATTCAAAAAGAGGAGTGGCTGGCATGGGACGCCCCCCCTGAGGTGGGTGTGACAAGTCAGCTATTCCCACGTGGATTCCGTGAACGGCTCCTCCTCTTGACACGTGTCGAACCGCCTTTACTGTGGGTGTGTACTGTTGGTGCAGGGTTGGTTCATTATCCTGTGACAACGAAGCTTGGACGAAGCTAGATCTCGAGCCGAGCTGGCCCCCGAACCTGATCTGGGGTCTTTAGGTCCCGGATAGTAACTGCGCCCACATACACACATAATTTTGTTGAGTATGTATGTGGGCATTTGTTCAACTGGCTATTTTATGAAGAAAAATCAATGAAATTAGTAGTTTTTATTTAGAAACATTGTTACAAAAGTAACATTTGCAATCCTGACATTTTCCAGAGTCGTTGTTTGCAGTAATCAGAAATCTCATGTAACCATGGCAAAGTTTGAGCGGTCTTCTGTGATTATTTATTTTCTTTTAAGATACTTTCTATTAAAATAAAATAAAAAAATTAGAGTATTTTTCCCATCAATGAATAAATTTCTCTAGGAAATTACGAATAAAATTTTAAATTTCTCAAAATAATATAGAAAATTAAGAGGAATTTAAACTCAAGAAGCCCACTTTGAAAAGTTATTGTACAAAAGTCTTTTAAAGGTTCCTTGCTTGGTGAAGAAAAATTCTCTTGTGAAAGTCTTAATTTTTGAAGATGGTAAACAATGAAAAAAAGTTATGGGAATGGATTGAACCATGCCTTTTATTATAAGTTATAATATATTAATTCTTATCTTGATTCTGGCAATTATGACAAACACTAAAATAATAATTTCTCATTATTTATGGGCATTCATATAATTTCAAAAATTCAACCTTCTAACTTTTTATCAAACCACCTCTTGAAGTGAATCCACCACAAATTTAGACAACACTATTCCTGCCACGCAAGAAAAAAACACATTTCACCTCATATTTTTATATTGGATTTTTTTAGCTGTTTGTTTGTTTGTTTGTTTGTTTGTTTGTTTGTTTTGTGAAAAAGATAAACTCAACAAAATGAGATTCCTTGATTTCAACCAGTCAAATGATTTAAAAGTTGTGACCTCTCTCACCTTCTTCCCAAACCCACTTGTCCAACAAGACATGAAAAGATCTGTAGAACACACACAATGTTGGAAGATTTCAGCCCAAGTTCACAAAGAAAGCCGTGAAACAAACCCCAATCGAAATGAGAAAGCATGTATGTAAACAAGCTTGAGCTCTCACCTCACCCTTTCGGCGGTCACCAAACAGCAGTAGCAGCAGCAGATTGTGGTGCTCTCGCATCAGGGATGAGGAGAAGTCCCTGCACTCCCGAATCATGCCCATCGTCCTTTCTCGTCGTGGTGGTGCGTTGTCGGCAGTGCTTCCTGGATATGCTTTCCCAGTGCCGCACAAGCACTCAACAGTCCAAGGATAGCATCGCTACACGCACAGACAGCCAGACTCTCTCCCTCACACACACACACACACACAGTGTGCCTGACGCACCACACCAGGCCTGCGGCGCTGGGCTTTGCACGATTCAGGTGCCAGACAGGTCAGTCAGGCTCCTGCGATGAGCACGAGAACGCACTCTTTTCGTCGCACCTGGAACACACCTGCTGATCGCTTCTTTCCTCCAGCTGTTACTACTGCTGCGGCTGCTAACAGTGGCCAGAGCGGCACCCAGTTGGTGTCTCGCCGACTGATCTGGCGCTTCCTCGGAGCCGACGACTCATCTGGATCAAAGGGACGCGTGGTACGAGTGCAGTATCCTGACTGTCAACCCAATCTATCCTCCTCTTCTGTCATGTTCGGCGCCGCCAGTTTCAGTACCCTAAACCCGCCGCGGCATTCTCTGGGTTGGAAACGGTCCCCAATGCAACAATCGGTGCAATTGCTTGAGCTTACTGTTGCATGCTAAAGCCATCTGCTGTGCCTCCATGGCACCATCTGCCCAGCTTGTGCTTGAGCTCAGTTGTGGTTAAGTCCAAACCTTTGAACCATTGCAATGTTTCGGATGTTTGTAATGATGATAATAATAATAATAATAATAAGTATTATTGTGTTGATGAGGTGCTATGATTCTGCACACAAGAGGTCATGCAGCCAAGCAGTTCAGCGGAAACCATAGATGAAGAAGGGCCCCTCGTTGTGAACTATGTGACAGACGAGCATTGAACAAGATTTTGATGAAATACGAATGCTTCTGTGTCACAAAATATGCCTCCTTTATTCCTGAATGTTTTACTTTTTACTTTTTACTTTCTCTTATCGTGTGTGTGCTCTGATCGTTCTGAAAGCCTATGTTTCATTAGTTTCATGATAACATCTTTGACCATATTAACATATTAGAAAAATCAAAATACTTAAACGGCTAACAATGTGTGCATGTGAAATACAACTCAATATATGCAGTTTCCTTTACAATCCAATATCAGAACACTTGATAAACATGACTTTTACAATCTGTGTTAATATATGTATGTATGTATGTATGTATGTAACTAACTAAACAAATAAAACGTATTGTGAAGAACAATTCAACAAGAAAATACGATTTTTTTTAATCTACAAAAATACACAAATTTGTATTGGCTTGTAAAAAATTCAGATTTCAAGACAAACAAAATAAAAAATATAATCGTGTATAAAAATATTAAAAAATTATTTATTTCAAAATGATTTCATATATACCTAATTGAATAGACAAGCTTTTTTTTCACCTCACAATATATGTATTAAGTGATTTTTAAGTTGAATTTTTACAATGTATTTTTATGACATGCATGATTGCTTCTAACATGTTGTGTGTATTTTACATTGTCTTTATTCTTTTAGTATCAAAGTCTCAATCAGCATAGCTAGAGCAGCCATTTCATATAATGACTATACATGTGCATGTTTGTATGTATGTATGCATTAAACTAACACCATGATACTCTAATTTTTTTTGAATATATGGGTTCATATGAGATATGTGATGGTTGAATATACTGATCATTTAAAACTCAATTTTTTAGTTCAATTATTAATCATTTACAAAAAAAAAAAAAGTTGTTCTCAATGAAAAAAACAGTTGTGACAAGCTCACCTATCCATTTTGAAGTTGGAATTGTTTGTTGATTTACATAAAAACAACATATTTTAACTGCAGTAAAAACATCATTTGATACAATGAGCACATTCTTACTATGAATCACAATTTGCATTGCGCATGCCATAGATAAAACTCAATATTTATAGACTTTTCTGAGAGAGAAGCTATTTGTAAATAATGCACAAGGTGTGTGTATATGTATATATGTGTGAATATACATGCATATATATATATATATATATATGTGTGTGTGTGTGTATGTAACAAATTAAGTAGATGATTTTTCAGAGGGTATATTTGATAAACTGCATAAATACAGATATAAGTAGGACATCAGACACAATGAGTTCTGAAGGTGTTTGCAGATGTACTGATGATTGTGCAAAAAACTAGTAATGGATGTAAGAAATTCAAATAAAATTGCCCAATTATTATTCTATGAAAACAAATCATGAAAAAATAAGTTGGATTTTAAATTTTATTTGTGAAACTATTACTTAGATTTTACATAAATCATTTTGGTACACTTAAAACCATGAAAGAGGAGCAGAATTTGATGTGATTCACAATGTTTTTAGAAGTTGTTGTGCATTACACTTAAAATTTTCATTCGGTTCACATAGCAAGTAATTTTATTATTTCTTATTAAAACTATAAGTAAAAAAATGAAATTGAAAAAAAAAAAAAGCATGCATACACATATTTATAACTTTAAAAAATAATAAAATAAAATAAACTCCACAAGACCGTAAATAAATTTGGTAAAATCGAAAAAAATGAGAATTTCTAAAAAGAAGTCTTGCAACGGTTTTGAAAGCAGATCAATAATAAATTGTGACAGCTGATTATTGCATTGGTTGATTTAAGTTAAATTTAATTTGGCAACCAAAAAAAATGATAAAATTATATTTAGAAATAAAATAATTGCCTGTTAAGAAAACAAAGCAGAAAAAGGCATTCATATTGAATTTGTGTTGATCTCTGATGTAAAATGGCCAGTCCACTAACGTGATTTTAAGTTAGCATTCATATTTTGTAATGAATTCAACTGTTAATTATATTTCAGTAGCTTTTTCAGTTGATTGTATAAAAAAACAAGAATAAAAAATTAAAAAATATTGCATTGAAATAAAATTAAAAACGAAATTATTTAATTTTGAGTCGTAGGGTGCCATACTTAATCAACTGCTAAAACAACTAACTTCTATTCCTTATCCAGAAACTATACTTGATGAATTTTGACAAGATAAAGTGTTTAAAACAGCATAGAGGCATAAAAATAACATAGTTAATCAACACACAACAATTACTGAAAATTTAGATGACAGCATTATTATCATTATTATTATTATTATTGATTTACCCACATTCACATAACTTGCATTTAGTGAAATATTGGTGTGTCCTCAGTTTTGACTAGTGTCATTTTTTCCAGAATAATTGGCTTCTTGAGTTCCACTTCTTATTTGCCACATGCCATCAAAACAAAGCATAGTTTTTTGGCTTTTGATTTACTTTAATTCATTAAGGCACCTTTAAATTAAAAAGGCATTAGTTCTCACATACCAAACAAGATGGCACAAGAGTGATTAAATGGAGAAGGTGAGGGTCTTGCCTCCTTTTAAAGCCAAAAGAACACATGGCTATTTCTAAATAACACCTTTAAGGGGACAAATATATATATATATATATATATAAATTCACACACACACACACACACATGAGTGTATACATGTACATATATCATAATGGTGGTTATTTGTGGAAGACTTGGAAGCTTCTAATACATCCACATAAGGGCCTCTTTTCTTTTGGTATCTGTTCTGGAACTTTCTCCCATGAGAATTTGATTTTTAATTTGGAAAGTAGAGGAGTAGATCCCTTGGCTAGATATTCTGTAAATCTTTTATGTGTTGACTTGGGTCTTGGGGAGTGACAAAAAGGATGCATAGATATTAGTTGAGGGGCTAAGAGATGAGGTTTGGTGGTACTAATTGCCCATCACTTTGAGAAAATCTTAAAGAAGTGGCTTCATTTTGAAAATGTATGTATATTAATTGGATGTTTGCTAATGTATAATTGGTGTTTCTATGTGCTTGTTGTTGCTTGATACAATGAAGTCCATCTCTTGAACCATCTTTAATTATGTGAGTTGAAATTCTCATGAAAGTTGAAGGGATCTATATATATATATATATATATATATGTATATATGTATTTGTGTCTTTTCATATGTTTGTATATACAAATTTAGAACCCACTTTCAATACAAACATACTGCATGACTGAAATTTAGAATTCCCAATAAGTATACAACCAACATATTGTGAGAAAACATCATAAATTGTGGCCAAAAACATTATGTATGTATGTATGTGTATATATATATATATATATATATAAAAGATTTATTTCCCCAACTAAACACAAAGTTTGAAGTTTCATCAAACAGTTTGGAAATAATATATATTTTAAATCACAAAAAGTGGCTAATAAAAATTGTTATAACATACACACACACACACACACACACACATATATATATATATATATACTGTTTAACTAAGCTTTCAGTGTTCTACTTTTTGTCCTTTTCAAGAATCATTTCACCAAATCAATAAAGAATGTTGCAACTCAATCCTAAAGGAATATTCACTTGGGGCCATGAACCCAATTTTGTTTTTGAGTTTGTTGTTTGTTTTTTTTTTCTCGCTTTCTTCCTTCACCCAAGGTTGGACTCTGAGTCCTCAACTATTTGTTAGGAGGAAGAAAGAAAAAAGAAAGAAAAATAAATAAAGTAAAAGGCGCGGTCTCATCCCAAAACATGTTGCAACTTGATGTCTGTCCCAGAAAGGAGAATAATTGAATTGGGGTGTGTGTGGGGGGGGGGGGATGGGATGGGATGGGGTCGTGAATGAACGAGCGGAGCTCCCAAAACGGCTCTTGTAACGGGGAACGCCTTTTTCAAAAGGGGAACAGCTTTTCTTTACAGATATGCCAGAAAGCGTTTTTCCTACTTTAAAGAGCTCCCCTGCCCCCCCTTTGCTTGGGAACAAAACGGGACACTGACTTTCTGAAAGGTTGGGAACAGACGTTCCCGTTTGGTCAAGTCATGGCTCGGGTCAATCCCCAGACCCGACCCGGCCCCGCCACTCCCCCCCTCCGCAGTGGAACTGTTCCCGCCTGGCCCGCGATTGGGACAATAGGGTGCGAAGACTGCCAGGAAAGGTGACGAAGACGGAGGGGGGAGGGGGGGGTGGAAAGGGGAATTAAGAGAGAGGGGGGGATTTGGTGGAGGTGGTAACGATGGTTACTTTGGATGGCTGCGATGATTGACCTTGTTGACAATGCCACGCCCGATCATTGCCCGCCCGCTTGGAGCCTTGCTTGCTTGCCCTGCTACATATCAATATTGGCGCGTACCAAGCACATTTGAAGTTGCTCTTCTTATCTTCAATTTTTGCTTGTTTGTTTTTTTGAAAATTTCGCTACCTTCTTGCAGCTCCTGTCGCTGAGTAGTAGTTCGAAATAGAGAAGTCCACGAGAGCCGGAGCGAATCGAGCGTCACAACTCTGTCGAGAGTGATAGGTTTCAGAGACATTGTGCAGATTCGGGTGAGGATGTGGATGTTTTTGTTTTAGAGGAAGAGAAGGTGGTGGTGGTAAGGTTGATATGGTGGAGACACTTCGTGAAGAGTGATCCGTGGTTCAGTTCTTTCGCGTAGAGGAGCTGTCATTGTTTAGATACGTGTTCTCTGCGGAAGGCATGGCGAGTAGGCAGTGATGGAGGATGGTTTTTGTCTCAGAGTGATCAAGTGATGGCGACGCTTGTTTTTCTTGAGGAAGTATGCGCTGATAGTGATTTCCGAAGTGGATTTGGATAGCGGTACCGTGAGAATCGGTTAATGCCGTTTTAAAGTTTTTATCTGGAGAGGTGAAGTTGGAGTGGAATGCAAGAGGGAGGGGTGTTGCATAGTTGTCTTTGGAGAGTGAAATAATTTCATTATTGTTTTTTCTTTTCGAGTGCAGTAGGTTGATCTGTTTGATACATTCAGAGACGCGACAGTATTGTGTTATTGCTCAAAGCGCACTAGTTTTTGTTTTTATCGTAGTACAGGGTGAGGAGAGAAGGAACAAATATGTGCATAACTTTGCATCACAAGCACGCCTGTCAACTGGAGGAACAGTATGCGTCTTGTTCGGAACCTTTCGAACTAGCATCTCCATACTACATGATTTCTCACTTCATGTAGTGGTCGTCGTAGGCGTGCGAAGCCTTGTGTGCATCGCGAAGTACAGAGCGACAAGCGAAGGAGTTTCGTGGTTGCATATTATTCACCCCTACTTGCTGTTTCTACCTGTAGCATTACGTCACTTTGCGGCAGTACTTGGAGGAGCAGGGTGCTGTAGCGCATTTAGAGTTCCAACAATTCAGTGAATTGGTCGGGGGACCTTCGTGAGGGTTTAATTTTTTTTTACACTCTTTACCTGTGGGGGAATTCGGAGAGGATAGCATGCACTGTAGCTCTGTCTGCTCTCGCCCCGAGATCATGGCCATGGTGATTGTGTAGGGGTCGTTGCAGATTGATGTAATGGTCGTGGATTATCATCCACCTCTGGCCTTGACACTGTACTCTGTCTTGGATGCGGTGACGTTGGTCTCGATCGCAGCATTGTAGTAACCTATAATTTACCAAGCGTGGAATTGAAAGTCCAATAACTGGTTTCCATGCATGAAGCCCGTTCACACTGAACCTCCAAAACCTGTGAGATTGTCCGGATGCAGAACGTCATGGTGCATGGGTGCAGAAGTTGGCGGTAAGTAGGGCCTTTACATAAGGACATTTAGTGATGCGAAGAATGTCGTTGACATGAGTGCTCAGTGTTTTTCTTGCAAGCTACGAGGTCGGAACTGATCCTCGAAATAGTAGCTTTTGCTTCAGCGGTCTTGATGCATATTTAAGGTTCCAATTGACCTTTGACTCGAAGAGACTGTCAGTCTTTCAGCTGAATGTCTGGTGGTGCGAGAGACATATCAAGCCCATAATCTCCATCAAGTAATAAACGATGCTCAGCTGAAACAGAGACAAATTTCAGTAGCCTTTACTAGGCTGCCCTCACTAGTATTCATGGTTTTAAGAGTCTGGCAAAATGCGCAGCAATCTCTGCAGTTTTGCAGGGTTGCTGCCTGTGCTACTGCTGGCAGCAACCCTTGGAAGCTTTGGCTATGGTGAGTGGCTTTTGCTCTGAAAATTTATATGTGCGTTCATAATGAAAATTGTCCGGACTCCTCTCGATATCCCAAATGAAAACACATCTGTGTACGTTATTGTTGCTACATGATATTCATATCTATAATGTCAAGATGAAATTTGTCTGCTTGTCTATCTGCTAAAATCCACGTCTGATCACTACCTTATATCTGTCACGCAGATGTGGCGGAGGAGAAATCTGGCTGCCACTTAGATTCCCCGTGCATGGTCCAGGGCAGGTTAGCGGAAGTACTGCTTCCTCGTCGAACTTTGTGGACCAGAAAGCTCCCCTTAGATGACTATTTCTTACTCCACTTCGCTAAAAGACGACCTTATACGACCTCTGCAGCAACGAATGAGCAGAATTCTGCTGATGAATTCCTACGTTCGACAGACCTCGCTGCTCCAAGGGGATCTTTGGTTGCATCTGCTATGGCCGCCCCTTTAGGAAGTTTTTCTCAAAACAGTCCAGAGGAGTCTCACCTACAAGCCCCTTCAATAGGTGAGTTCACAGTGTTTGGGCCTGTATGTGTTGTGTTGTACATTTGATCAGCTAGATTTATGAAAGTCACTTCCTTTCACTCTTACAGGCCTGAACTTAAAAGATAGTCTCGCTTTTCCTATTTGATGTTTAATTCTTCACTATCAGTTTAAAGTTTTTATGTAGATGTGTTAATTTGTTCATGTTCATGCTCTGTTCTTCTTTTGGGTGTTACTTTGTGGCACTAATTGCTCATGCTGTGTATGTCCTCTTATCCGTTGTTTGCAACCTTGAACAAAGGATATATTTCTAAATTCTGCGGAACATTACCATTCTAGCTCTCTGACGCTGCTTCGTTCGTCTGTATACAGCCCCTTCGCCACTTGAACCTGTTGTCCCCCCATCACCACTGAATTTCAGCTTTCCTGAAGGTGGCGCTTCTGTAATATCATTCGATTTAGACCAGATCTCTTGTTGCTCCTTGTTTCTCATTATGTTTCACCTCGTATTGCCCTGTCATTATTTTTCCAGCCTTGTGTCTTGTTGACATATTCTTGGATTTGGATTCGGATGCGAAGGTTATGTCATAAGGATGCGCCGATGGTAAACAAAACCTCACAACAGTTCATATTGTTTTAACAGATTGCCGCCAAGTTTGTCCAGATGGCTACACTTATACACCACCAGGGGCCCCATCATGTGGTTGTGTCATCCCCATGCACGCACAGTTTCGGCTTGGAATCCAGTTGGAGACGCTTTTTCCTCTAGTGTCTGAGCTGGCTGCGGAGCTTGCTGATGGATTGTTTTTACGAACCAGTCAAGTCCGTATTGTAGGGGCCAATGCTGTTGAGTCAAACCAGGATGAAACCGACGTGAGTGCAGACTTTGTGCCATTGGACTCGAAGTTCGATAACACCACAGCTCATCTGCTTGCCTCTCGCTTGTGGAGTGGTCAAGTTCCACTGAACAAGACTCTTTTTGGAACCTACTCCGTCATTTTTGTCGATTACCCAGGTAATTCTATACACGTCCGATTTCTTTCTAACATTCAGAACCTACTTTAAGATCATATGTAGATGTTTCCAGTTTTACAAACTGCTTCACACTTTGGCGGCCTTTTTTATCTGGGGCTGATGCATGTTGATTTTTTGACTTGTGTAGGTCTTCCTCCTCCTCCACCCCCCCAGTTCCCAGGAAATATTGTTTCACCGCCAAGTCCGGCCAACCAACTTCCATCTGGATTGGATCCAAGTAATAAATATCACAAGCTCAGCTCGGGGCTCATCACCGTGATTGCTCTGGCATCGTCTATGGGCATACTGTTGCTGATTGGTTTTGTGTGGCTCATTCGTCTACGTCGCAGCTTTAACCGGAAATCTTCACCTTCCGATGTTGGCCCTTTTCATGCATATTTCAATCCTAAAATTGAAGGTGTGCAATTGATTCAGTTGAGAAAGATTTTTTTATTTTTTATATTTCTTTAGTAGTATTTAAGTCATATTTTTCTATTTTACAAATTTGTAAGATGTATGTCATTTGTCACCCAGTTATCAGTTAGTCTTGCTGCTTCGCTCCGTTAATCCATCATAGAGCATGATGATCAACGTCCGATCCCGTGCTTTCTTTTTTAGTGCCTCGTAGGTTCTCTAAATCATGGTCATCTATAATCCATGTACTTAGTTTAGGCCAGTTCTTCACCAACCTGTTGTCCAATCGCTTGGCGTCATATGTTCTATGCAAAGCTGTTGCTTGAAAAAATCCATCAAGACCTTCAATGTTTTCATGCTTGACATTCAATGCTTTCTGCGTTCATTTCTGCAGGTTCATTATTGTCAGGAAGTATGGCGAGTTCTATAACAGTTTCTTACATATCTAACGTCGAAAACTACACCGGCACTGCCAAGACCTTTAGTATATCAGAAATGGAAAGGGCAACAGACAACTTCAGACCAGATAACGTAATTGGTGAAGGGGGCTTTGGAAGAGTTTATCAAGGGGTGCTGGACAGTGGTATTGAAGTGGCTGTCAAAGTACTGACAAGGGATGATCATCAGGGTGGTCGTGAATTTATTGCTGAGGTAGAAATGTTGAGCAGATTACATCATCGAAACCTTGTGAAGCTAATTGGCATCTGCACCGAGAAAATTCGGTGTTTGGTTTATGAACTCATCACGAATGGCAGTGTGGAATCTCATGTGCATGGTACGTACTTCTGTTCATTGGTGCCCACTACTGGACTTCATTTGTGTGGAGTCCTCTTCGATGATTAGATTTATATGTGAGTCTGAATCATCTCATTATTCAAGGGATTGTTTCCATTTATGTGCTGAAGCATAGCTACGCAGATAAGACAATTCATCCTTTGAAATCTTCCTTCAGTATAGTCAACGTTCAGTTGTTTGTCCATTATTGTTTGCGCTTCATCAATGTACTAATGAATTAGTTATTTATGTTCTTATATCTGTAGAGTTTTACCGCAATTTTGATGTACATGGTAAGAATCACAAAAGTTTTTTCGTAGTTTATGAACGTTTGATTTCTCTATCTGCAGGTTCAGACAAATACACAGATCCTCTCAGCTGGGAAGCGCGCGTTAAAATTGCTTTAGGATCTGCTCGTGGGCTGGCATACCTACATGAGGATTCTCAGCCCAGGGTAATTCACAGAGACTTTAAAGGAAGCAATATTCTACTAGAAAACGATTACACTCCTAAAGTATCTGATTTCGGTCTAGCGAAATCGGCATCTGAGGGTGGCAAGGAACACATTTCTACTCGAGTAATGGGCACGTTCGGGTAAGTCTACCATTTTCTTATTGCGTAACGAGAAAATCAAGTATATATATATATATATATATATATATATATATATATGTGTCTGTGTGTGTGTGTGTGCGCGCGCGCTAGTGCTGCAGTCCCTTGGTTTTATCCCCAGGAAATCACAAGTGTCTCGGTTTTTAATCCTTAAGCCACTACGGTTAATACTGAAGTTCTGCTGCTTAGCTGCCATTAAGCTTACCCTTCTTGTCAGAATCACATGTTCTTCCAGTGATCTCTGTAGCCTTAGTTGAGTAAGTGAATTTGTTTTTTGTGTCAATCTGCATATTTGTAGTGGAATGTTCTCTTGTATTCTCGTTTCTTCTATTTTTTAGATATCTTTGGCTGGACCGCTAGCGTTGTTACTTGATTCCTGCACTTACTGATTGATTTCTACTGCAGGTATGTGGCCCCTGAATACGCAATGACAGGGCATCTACTTGTGAAGAGTGATGTTTACAGTTACGGAGTAGTGCTTCTAGAGCTCCTCTCTGGACGGAAACCTGTAGATATGTCTCAACCACCTGGTCAAGAAAATCTAGTCACATGGGCTCGCCCACTTCTTACAACCAAGGATGGGATCGAGCAGCTTGTTGATCCTTATCTTAGAGACGACTTTCAATTCGACAACTTTGCCAAGGTGGCTGCTATAGCCTCCATGTGTGTACAACCGGAAGTATCCAATCGACCGTTTATGGGCGAGATCGTGCAGGCCTTGAAACTTGTGTATAATGAATTAGAAGCTAATGATGTTGGGCGCGGAAGAGGAACAGTATCGCCTACTTCTGACTTGGTCGAAACACAAAATTCACAGTTTCTCCATGACTCCTCGTTTATAAGTATTGATTATGTCTCGGGACCCCTCGAGTCCTTGGATTTTGAACAGCGAAAGCCTGTCTCTGCTTCAGGTGTTGAATCTGGCTCTGAACGGTTCTTCCGACAACTTTCAAGTTCATTTAGACGGTACAGTGCTTCAGCTCCACCAAAGGCGTCTTCACTACCAAGAGCTCCTTAGTCTGGAACGGGAAATCCCCAAGGCGGGAAGCATGAGTGACCAGTGTATTATTTACTGAGATCCTTAAATGTGGGAATTTTTTTCATGTTAGGCGTTAGGATTGTGAAGGCTGTTGCGACTTTACATTATTGGCTCCTGCCATGCCAATTTGTATATTATCCTCGTCTCATCTATTAGACTTGAGTCACATAATTTTCGTGATTCGGTATCATTCACTTTTTCAGCCTCCGTCCATTGCTATGCACAGATGCATGTGTTCCATGGGTGGCATGCTGAAGTTCTCTTAGCTCTGAAATCATACAAATGTTGTATGTATGATACCACACTCCACTTAGTTAGTCGCATATGTACCTTCTGAATAGGTTTAATTGGGATACAACATAGTGATGCCAAAAAGATCATTTGAATTAATGGCATCTTACCATGAAACTCGTTCGTATAGTACTCAAAGTTCGAAATACCATGAAAAATCTAATTTACTTTCGAATTGTACATGACATCAATTTAAAATTACTATGTGATAAATAAAAGAAAGAATTGTTAATAATTGAGTGCATGGCAAGGAAGAGTATTGCCCTTGAATTAAGATATTACTTAATTATACACATATGTATGAACATTTTATTTAAAACCGTCTGTTAATAACATGAAGATAAAATCAAATGAATCGTATTATTATGAAATATACATCTAGTTAAATCTACATTACTTATTCTTGACTTTGTCCCAAAGAACTTGGTACCTTAAGGATATCATCAAATATAATTATTAATAAAAAAAAGTGATTTTGGTCTTTGTACAAGGCAAATTGATACAAATTTTATTAGATTGTAGATATGTGATGTAATTTTACTGAAAATATTTAGATTGTAATTTAAAGTGAAAGGATTTTTTTAAACTAAAATTATTATTTTAAGTAGTAATTAAGAAGTAAATATTATAAATGATTTAGTCAAAAGATGTCATGTTAGTAATAGATATTTTTATTAATTTCAAATAAAAAATATATTAATTCTTAGATATATATTGTAGATTTTTGTTTTTTAAATATAATGTTTTATAATTTTATTATAAATATAATGCTAATTAACTTGAATAGACTTTTTATTTATTTAAAAAATAAATATAATTTAAATAAATTATTTTTTATTATAAAATTATAAATTAACTTATATATGATGAAACTAATAAAATAAATTTCTTGATTTCTTATTATAGAAATTAAACAATCAAACCTTAGAAAGAATTTATTTATGCATAAGAAAGATTAATTCTTGTATTGTATGACTTCAAAAAACTTGTATTTTTACATATTTATAGCATAATTGATATATACTATGATGCATTTAGAATTAATAGATTGTAAACACTTTATAAAAAAATTGGGATAAGAGATGTTTTCATTACCTAAGTAAATAGAAGTATGTAGATGTAATTAAGAATATATCAAAATATGATAGGTAGATTAAAATCTTCTTATAGAAAGATCAAAAGAACTTCCTAAACATGTATTATATTTTTAGGTTTTTCTAAATATGTCATATGGTTGTATAAACTTCTCATAGAAACTTCTACATTTGAAAAGTTATTAGAGCAACAACTTACAACTTAGCTACTTTGGATTGTAAGCCTTACAGCCTTCTTTGTAGTTAATATATATAAAGATAAGATCATGGTCATTCTCAATTTTGTCAAAGTCTTTCTTGTATTTTAGTCTTAGTTCAAGACTATTTAATTCTTTGAATTTTTTTTAATGACAATCTTGATTTATTTCTATCTTGTATCTATAACTTTTTTATTTTATTTATTTATTTATTTAATTTATTTTTTAGTATTATTTATAAATAGAAATTTGAATAAAATTGATTAGATCCATAATTTTTACTAGTTAAAATGATTAACATATATTATATCAAGGTTTGATTATTCTGAAATACAAAGTAATCTATCTATTTTTTTAAAAAAACTTTAAAGTGTTTAAAAAGATTGTAAAGTATTCTTCATGAAACTAATATTATTTTTGCTATATCATTTTATTTATTTATTTATTTTTATAGATAAATTCTTAAATCATTATATTATTAAAAATAATAGTAGAAATAAATAATATAATTTAAAAACATATAGATAAATAAAAGAATTAATGCTTTTGTGCTTTAGTTTTTTCTACATCTGAAAAAATATTAGTAGTAATTTATGAAAAAGATAAAAAAAAAATAACACAATTTTCTTCAAAAAAATTATTACTTTGATTGGTTTATGGAAATACAATTGAATGTACTTTAGAACCAAGAATTGTTCTCTTAAAGAAGTTTGATGGTATTTGATCCAAGTTTTATAGATTCATTAACCAAGTGTAATTTGTCATTTAAATATAACTTCTTAAGTATTTAATCCATATATGTATTGAATCATATTTATTGGAATTTCAGTTAGTAAATATATTTTTTCTTGATTTTCCTTATTAAAACAACAAGATTGTATATTGAACAAATTAGATGCATTTCTAGTATGATTTTGGTTTATGTAAGAATAACATGATATTATTTGTACATTAACTAACTAAATTTATGTTTTATGATAACAATTTTTTTTTGCATCCATGTATGCATAAAATCTTTGATAATTTGATATTAATATTAAGTGGAATAACACTACTCTTGTTAATATATTTTTTTGAAAATTGTAATATAATACAAAAAAGTTATTGTTTAATTTGTAACATCCTTCAATATTGAGTGGAATAATTGATTTCAATGCTAAATGTAATCTACAACTTCAATACTTACACCACAAGCATTGTGATTTTTAAGGAGTTTTTACAATACTTTCTTTGTAGCTATTATATATAGATGCAAAATTTATTCCATTCCTAATCTTGTTAACTTCTTATTTGTATTCTAATCTTAATTCAAGACTCTTTGGTTATATATATATATATATATATTTGTTTATTTTATTTAATCTTAACTTTTAAAAATAATTTGTGAGTATATTATTACTATGTGTAGACCCATATCCTCAATAATCTAGTATATATTTACTCAATAAACTATGTGTAGACCCATATCCTCAATAATCAATTATTATAATTACTCAGTGGTTAATAAAGTTTTAAAAATTTGAATAAGGTTATAAGACACAAAAATTTATAAAACTTTTTACTATTATATTAATTAAAATATTTTCAATCCTACACACACATATTATTTATTTATATTTACACATACTTAGTTACTTAATTTATTACATTATAAGTTCTTATGTAAATATTTTGAAAATGTAACAAATGAATTTTCTAAAATAAAGTATAATTCTTTAATAAAATAATCAAAATTAACTGTGCTATGATACTTGATAATATTATGATAAATAAAATTCATTAAAAATATATATATATATATATATATATATATATAATATGTTTCTATTTTAAGATTAAAAACTTATTTCACAATTAAACAAATAAGTGTATTCACACACTTGTAGAAGCTATAAGAAGAACCACAAACACACATGAAGAAACTGTAAGAAGAGACACACATGAAGAAACTGTAAGAAGAAGAAACACACATGGAATATCTGCCACAGGTTTCCATACAAATGCAGAACAAAAACACAAATAATCACGTTTGTTTTGAACCACGATAAACAGTACCGCCCAGGACGACGGATATATTTGGAAAGCACGTTCCATCATTCCATGTTGAAAGGTGTTGACCCTATTAGAGGTAGATCACAAATCTTTGTCTATTTTGTGAAGTTAAAAAACCCATCTCTTCCTTTTAAAGAAAGAAAACAATAAGAAGAAAATAGTGCTAAAAGCCTCATACAGAATGCATGTGGGCATTGATGCTGTGAAATTCCCCGTGGTAAAGAAACATATCGTTCCACAGCTTCAAAAAATGGAAAATCTTAACGCTAAGCTTGTGAGGGTGTGTGTATGTGGTACTGAAGGATGCTTGGCTTTGATCCGTTTCAGGCAGCCCAGCCCAGTCATGTCTTCACTTTTCCGTTACCATGTATAGGGAGAGGTCTTTCTTATTTTGCATCATTTAATTTAGTTTTTTACCGATATTCCCACATGGATCCATAACTTGAATTGCCAAGGCTGTGCATTCGATGATAAGCTAAATAAGTTAACTCTTCTTCTACAAAAAAAGATTAATGAATGAACGAAGCTGGACTGCAAGATATGAGCTAAGACGTCGAATAAGCTTCATTTTTGGAATTGGTGTTGTTTTGGGTAGAAAATTGTTGGAATGTTTTGCAAAATGCACTGGTTTATTTATATTCACGCATAAATGTATTTTTTTGAAGAAGGATTCTCGAAGATATCACAGGTGCAAAACTGGGTTCTGCTGAAGACATCAATGCATGAAGACGTTAATCTAACGCAGTGGTTGATCGAACCGCACGAAATCTGAGGTGTTCATCAACATCTACCAATGCGTTATAACTACATGTTCATTTCTCAGTTAAATGATCGAACATGCAAAGTATGAGGTGAAAAGGTGGCAGTTCAGATGACGAATAGCATCGTCAGATTCCTCCGATGCCTCCGAATCTGCTACCTCTTGCTCACATACAGTATTCTTGTGTTTTAACATCTGAACAGTCATCTCGTGGTGATAAATCAGATTTGCCCTCTTTCTCGAAGTGAATCAGTTGGACCTTCGCACCCTCGGTTCTAGTAGATACGCACAAGTGGCATCCTGAGCCTCCTTCAAGGGCCGCCTGGGTCACAATTAGAAGGTCCCACCTTTCAAGCAATACATTTCTGGAGGTTGCGCGGCGCTCTGAATGCGGCAGAAGGCAGTCCCATCTACAACAGAGGAAGCCTGTGGGCGCTTTTATTATGTCATGCTCCCTCAAGGAATAGGTCACTGTGCAGGAGAAGGGTTTTAATCGGTTCTCGACCACTTGGGTGCACATGGGTCGCTCTGATGTCAGCAGTTTTGGATAAATAATCGCATTACAGAAACTCACATAAGCGTCAAAACGCGAGTTGTACAAATGCTGAAGTGGTCTTTCAATATCTGTCTGTGTGAGTGGCTCGCCTGCATGTTCGGCTGGGGTTGTTGTTTCGTCGTGCAGTTGATTAACAGGTCAATGCCTGCTCTGATTCCGGACACACGAGTCAAAGTAACTGCGACTCCCATAGGTCTCGGTCCTTGCGGAGTCTACACTCTCGGCGACCTGTGCTGGAGGCTCTTCCATTAGTTTGTTCAGTAGCGCAGGTTCTGGGTTTTCCTGGTGTATGCAGATGGTTGCTGATCCTTTACATTGCGGACCCTTACGACATGCGAGCTTTGAGGTTATATTCGGTTTGGGTGTGATGCGACCTGCTCCATCGTTGAGGGTTCAGTCATAATGTGATGAACCGTCCTCAAGCTGTTGCGCTTGAATGGATTAAGATCACTGGCGGCATATTATTTGTAGACATAATGAGAACGAGTGCTTGAGGAACTGGCAGGTGATGTTTTGGTTGTGGTTGCGAGCAAATTCCTCTTCCTTTGAAAGTCTCTCGCCGCTCTTTCGACCTCAACGGCGGGTTTTCAGTCCAATAAAGCTTTTTGCATGCTAGAAAATGTGACAATGTTGCATAGAATTTAGATGGATCCTATTTGCAGCCCACATTCGCTTCGGGGTGAAGCTATTGTGGACGATGGCTTTTCGGTGCACGCAGCTTTCTGTGCGGCTTCAGCGAGGGCTCTCTATCTCCTCCTTGTCTAAAGGACATTGTGTTGAAGATGGCACAGTAGGACACCGCTAACTAGCAGTTGATATGTGGTGGAAGATGTACATTTCCCTCGGTTATGGCATATTGGGCGATGGGTGGGAAGAATTAGACACAATCCAGAAACGAAGCCACCAGTGACCTTGAACCCAAGACGTAGATATTGTTGTGTCCAAGCGCATCAGCATTCACCCTTGATCGATCATGACCCAAAATGTGTGTATGAATGTCTGTTTCAGATTCACAGATACTTTGGGAAACAGTGCCATGATCATGATTGTACAGTTCCAGTTATAGAATCGAAGTGGGCACGTGGAGTCGTCAATTCAGAATGGTATAGAAACTTGCCCGGCCTGGTTTTCCATTAGTAATGCATGTCCTTTGGATCTACATCAAAGCCGTAATGGTTTCAATTGTAACGTTCGATATATGTACATCTCTCTCTCTCCTCATACATATATAAATATGAATAGACTAGTAAAAAGATTACCAGCTTAGAGAGCTGCTTCATGATTGTTGCACAGATGTCATGCATGCTAATGTAACCTCAATCAACTGTTTGTGGTGTTCAACCAGATTGGTCTTAAGGGCCGGAAGGGCTATATATTATCGAAATCAGTGCTAGGAATACTTTTTGGGACTTTCGCCCTCTTCACGTTGCAACTGTACTCTTTGGGGGATCCGATCCAACCGAGCCTCTCATTGAAGGAGCTCCCGCTGCAAATACTATCCATCGAAGAAACGCTGCAGCCGTTTTTATTGCAGCAATCGGCGCTTGAACTTTTGGACACAGAAGATCATACTCTGCGTCGTGTTTCTGTTCAAGAGCCACGTCAACGTTTCGAAGGCTCAGACTCTTTACTTTGGAACGTGTCGTATCCGACCCACGAATGCAAGACGGAGTGGTTTCCGGAGAATCATTGGACTGATCGGGATTTGAGAGTGGACGGAGATGTTGGTAATGGGCAGCAGCTGTTTGGTACTGTAGCAGCGCAACATGCAATTTGGCAGCACCAGCATCCTAGCACCTGCGTTGACAAAAAGTTCCTCGTGTACGAGGCCCTGGGGCCTGAGCATGGCATAGGGTCCATTTTGCATGCCATGGGTGTAGCGTTGCAAGCTGCGCTTAACCTCGACAGGATTCTAGTTTTGTACCCACAACCAGCATTTGAATGGACGAACGGTCTCTTCTGCCAGGGCACCAGTACCCTGGATCAATGCTATTTTGAGCCACTGTCAAATTGCACGGTGGCTGACGCATTTGGAAATATGAGCGTGAGCCTTGACAGCTTGTGGAGATTCTCGGAGCTTAGCTTAGACAGCTATAACCGATACGATTCAGATTGGAGGTTTTCAGAGAAGATTCTTGGGTCATCCGTAAGGACAGTAGCGGAAAATTTCGAAGATTCGAAGAATATTATCAATGTTTTGAGAGGCGAAACGCCGCACATGTTCCACAGCCTGCTGAAGGCTGGGAATCTGTCGGAGAAGAACTTCTATTGGTGGCGAGCTCAGAGCGTGGCGTACATCGTGCGACCCAATCATCGAACCCTGTTCGAGCTCAAATTACGTCGAAATTTCTACTTCAACAACAAACGGCTCGAACGCGGCACAATATCGGTGCACATCCCCTACGGCGAGAATAGGGACCCTGAGAATCAATCCCCCGACAAGTGGATTTCATACTTGCAATCTGCTGAAGCTCTGGTCAGCCGGTATCCCAACCTTCAACGCAAGATTTTTTTGAGCACAGAAGACCCACTTGCAATCAGCTTCTTTTCGAAGCTCACCAGCTGGACAGTCATGTGGACAAAGGTAAAGCGCGTCTCCGGCAAGAACATCATCACCAGACCTAATCAAGCCTTGGGTAGCTTCGTCTCGCGATTTGGTTGGGACGAAGAGTTTCTCAATAGTTTACTTAACCTGCAGTTAGCTTTGGAATGCGATGGTTCCGTTGGACACCTTAGCTCCAACTGGAACCGGCTCATTGACGAGCTCAAGAGTACCGTCCGCTGCAAACACAATCGCGCGTATGCAGACATTGTGCAAGGGTTCAATATATCCAATTATTTCTGGTAATTAGAATTACCACCACAATAGCAGTGCAATATGAGTGTACTCAATTAGGTTTTTGTCTAACCTGTAAGTATACATCCGGATTGTGAAGCTCTATGCTAGAGAACGCTGGAGCTGTTCCGGTAGCCCAATTTATCAATTACAGTTCAACAGGCATGTGATCAAGTGGTCTCAGAAGCGAATTGATGCGTCTCTGATTTACTGTTTTATCTGATCTGATTGTGGACCCTGCTTTTTTTTAATCTAATGTGTCAAGTTTCGAGCACTTTTCTTTTTCTTTTTCTTCATGTGAATGCTGTTTGCATGAGACCTGTGCTGTCAAATGTACCCAGTAGACATAATCATTAAACCGTAGACTTTGGGCAGAGTCGATCTCGACTACACAAATTGTACAATAATTCATCAAATTCGGAGAGTCGACATTGCAGTCATTTGATTGAAAGTCTTGCAACTAAATTGGCCGATGATAATTCATGTGTTATGAGATCACTGACATCCGTTATCCGCTAAGTTTGGCTGCTTCATTGTGGGGACTGACAACCCCAACGCATTGCAGACGTAACGAACATGAACGATGTCCTTTAAGCAACCAAGTGTCAGACCAAAGTTGGAGTCCCTTGTGAGGACCGAAGGGACTTCACGGGAAGTTCGCTGGATGTCAACCCCAACGCATTGCAGACGTAACGAACATGAACGATATCCTTTAAGCAACAAAGTGTCAGACCAGAGTTGGAGTCCCTGGTGAGAAGTTCGCTGGAGTTGCATCTGACAGAGTGGCACTGATACTCGTCTCCCAACCTGAGGGCAAACCAACTACACTTGAGAGGCGTTTTCTCTGGCATTTTACGCTTCTAAACCACGCCATATAATCTAAACCACAGTCTATATTCTAAACCCTATATTCAGGCAGAATTAACGAAATAAAACAAATAAAAGTGTGTTCGTGTATATTCTGCTCAACTTCACGATCTGGATACCACTTGGATAAAGCTAATTTTTTTCACCACTTCCATCATTCTGGAAACAATCCCCAAATCCCCCGTGGGCAGCCGGGATATGGACGGAAGATTCGCCACTACAACATCGTTGAACAGGATCTGCTTGTCGATAGAATGTCTAGTTTTGTCAGAAATATCACCCAACATGAAGAAGAATTCCTCATAAATGCAGGCACAACAGCAGCAGCAACAGGTGGGTTGGAATATGGTCACAGCAAGTCTCATTAAGCTATTCTTCCGCGCTGTACAAACCCTACAAACTAGTCTTCGGCGCTCTGCGAACCCGAAAAACTCTGCAAGCCCTAAAAGCTGATCTTTCGTTTTAGTGACAAAGTAGAATGGAGTTTATTTTTACTTTTATTTTTTTATTGTTAGAAAGAAATGGGGGGAATTCATTGCTTACTTTCTATCATGTCTTGAAGAAGTAGACTTAGAAATATGTTATGATATAATGAACAATAACCATGACTGATTTTTATTTTAGCTTTTGTTTCTCAACATCTAGAATGTGTATAACATGACCATTATTTGACACATTGATATGTCACATTATTAATACGCCATTTCTAATTCTTACCATTTTGTTGGCCATCCAAGACTTGTCTTATTTCTTTTAAAATGTATTATTTTGATGTTGACATTTCTTGACTTTAGCTGATATCTCCTACTATGAAATTTGACCATGTTGGAATAAATAAGACTGAACAAAATTAATTTATTGTTTTCTTTTATTTTATTCTAGTTTAAAAATATTTTTTCAACACATTTAAATATATTTTTTTGTATCTAGATTGTCCATAAAATTATTTTGCAAAAATAAGTCAATATGATTTAAAGTTTTTGATATTTAAATTTAAAGTGTATTGTAAAGATAGTTTATTTCTATGATAATGCAAGCTATGTATCTACTTATGTAGACTTGTATCTATCTTATGACATAAAGAATGTGTTCAAATTTATAGTTTGCATGTATGAATATAATTCCAAAATCAATGCTTTAGTATTTTTTAATATTTATAAAAAAAATTATAATCTTATAATTTTATATAATTAAATTAAAAATACCAATCAATAATTATTATAATAAAAGTATTTAACAAATCCTGCATATAATCAAATTATATGGCAATGCTCTATATGACATCAAAGATATGTCCAACTTGTAAGATACATGTCTAAATTGTAAGGTAAGTTTTCTATATATGTATTATTGAAGTAAGTAAATAAAAGTGAAAGTAGAATAAATTATCTTACAAAAGATATTACTTTAGATAACTTATTAATAATCAAAGTATTTACTTTAGGTACATAAGAAAGCCAAGAGACAAGGTAGATAAATAGACAAATCATCTTAAGAATATAAAAGATATGCTATAGGTATATCTTCATAATAGATAAGATATCAATGGATAGTCTTGGTAGAATGTTGGATGGATGTATTCATTTAAGGATGCAAGTTGTCCATTAAGGCAACAATTGCCACCTTTAAGTAATGGATAATAGAGGTTAGAGATATCTTATTCCATATTCTCTTTGTAAGAGACCTTGCTGATGCTATGTATTGTGACTTCAAAGTTATTTTCTTCAATATGTACTACATGATCAATTTGTATTATAAGTAGCCAACGTATGCAATAAGTGGCTAATTTGTTGGCCAATTTTTCAACATACAAATTACTTATAAACATATAAAAAGTCAAATCCATGTCTATGAAGCTTTACAAGATATTATATATTTTATTTATTTATTTATTTATTTAAGTAATTAATAATATTAATTATCTTTGTGATATTATCTTTTCTTCTAAAGATGAATTCTTGTCATGGACATATGCATGTAAGCCAGTAATTATATGTATAAATAGGTAGAAATAAATAAAAGTAAGTAAAAGTAAGTTAATTCTATAGTATTTATTGTGGAAGCTTCCTAAAAGCTTCATAGACATTGCTTTGACTTTATAGATGTCTTTAATTAACTTTTTGGATTAGAAACATGGTCAACAAGTTGGCTATGTGCCACACATGTTGTTAGCTTGAAGACCAAGCTAACTATGTGGCCCACACGTAGAAAAACTTGCCTTGTAAGTCAAAGCATGTATCCTATAAAGTCAACACATATTGAAGGTCCTATAGAACATCGCCACGTAGCCCCTAGTTAGATAGTATATATAGAGATAAGAGTGAAGCCTTCTTCACTCTTATCAATTCCTTTCTTACTTTTAGTCTAGTTTCAAGGATCTCTAGTTTTCTTGGCTTTTGGCAATAGCCATTTCAGTTTCTTTCTTAATATACATATCAAGTTATTTCTATTTTGTCATCTTTCTTTGAGAGAAGTCTCACTTGTTTATTTTTTTTTTATCATCTTCTTGTCCTTGATAGATCGACAAGAGTGCATTTACAATATCAGAGCTTTATCTAATCTTGATTAAGAGTGGATTTCCCCTTTCTATTGATAAGATATAAGCATATTAGAAGTTACGGATTACCCTCTTCTAAACTGATATTGTCTTTAGTATTTTCTTTATTCTCAAGTCCTCTCTTCTATTTGTCTTGAGCAATATTAGACATCTTCTCCTTTTTAAGTGTTATCATGGCAGAACTTGCTGAAATGAAGAGTGTAATGGCACAAATGTAAGAATAATTGAGGGAGTAAATGCTTGCAATACATCAACTCAATTTACCACCACAAGGAGTAACAAGATTGGGAGGAAGTGAAGATATAGAAATGATTGGAGTTGCTTCAACATCTGCACCAAATCATATTCCTTCTTCTAAGGTGGAACACCCTTCCAATGTTAGAGAACCAAGAATTACCCTATCCGAGAAGTTTGATGGCACCAGATCAAAGTTTAGAGGATTTATCAATCAAGTACAACTTGTGATTGAACTTCAACTCCAAAGCTATCCAACTCCAGGATTACAAGTTAGATTCATTGGTGCGCTTCTTTCAGGTTTAGTATTATCATGGTTTTCATCTTTTCTTGAATGATGAGATCCAATATTGGATAATCTGGAGGCTTTTTTGATGGAGTTTTGATCCATGTATGGAGAACATGATGCAATTCGTGTTGCAACCAATAAGATCCATATTTTGTGACAAGGCAATCGATCAGTAATATCATATGCTTTATAGTTTTGACAACTTGCAATTGATATTAAGTATGATGATGTTGCCCTTGTTAGCCAATTTTTCTACGGATTATAATATAAGATAAAAAAATTAATGTTCAACTTATCTGATCCTCAAACATTGAGTCAAGCAATTGACTTTGCTAAGAAGTGTGACAATCATCTTTTTGAATTTTGATTAGAGAACCGTACAAGTGAACCTCAACGTTACTATAATTCAATGGCAACACCAACACCTCTTCAATACATATATTCAGAAGTAGAGGATATGTAAATTGATACAATACATTTCAAACCTCTT
This sequence comes from Physcomitrium patens, assembly GCF_059467195.1. Taxonomy (NCBI): domain Eukaryota; kingdom Viridiplantae; phylum Streptophyta; class Bryopsida; order Funariales; family Funariaceae; genus Physcomitrium; species Physcomitrium patens. Next base: position 12,444,336 of record NC_143411.1, read on the forward strand.
ACTGAGCAAGAAAAGACTCGTCGTTGTTAGGAAGGATTGTGCTTATATTGTGGAGAACCTAAGCACACTGCTCAACATTATTCAAAGAAGCAACGCAACCATAAAATGAGGAGTACGACTATTAAAGAAGATAGTATGTCAAAAAATGAGTTCGTCCAGCTACAATAGAAACCATGCGGCTAGAATCTTGTATAATACCAAGTAAAGGTCCTATTCTCTCCTCAGAACCGTCTTCTTGTTTTATGATAAATATTATTTTAGGACCTAAATATCACAAAGCATCTGCCTTATTAGATTCAGGAGTCAAAGACTTGTTTCTAGAAGTCCGAACGCTATCCAACGAAAGGCCCTATCAATCATCTTTGAAGAGAATAAAGATCAGAGTATGTGGTGAATATAATTCGTCACATCATACATTTCTTCAATATATCATATCTTATATTATAATCCGTAGAGAAATTGGCTAACAAGGGCAACATCATCATACTTAATATCAATTGCAAGTTGTCAAAATTGTAAAGCATATGATATTACTGATCGATTGCCTTGTCACAAAATATGGATCTTATTGGTTGCAACACGAATTGCATCATGTTCTCCATACATGGATCAAAAATCCACCAAAAAAGCCTCCAGATTATCCAATATTGGATCTCATCATTCAAGAAAAGATGAAAACCATGATAATGCTAAACTTGAAAGAAGTGCACCAATGAATCTAACTTGTAATCCTGGAGTTGGATAGCTTTGGAGTTGAAGTTCAATCACAAGTTGTACTTGATTGATAAATCCTCTAAACTTTGATCTGGTGCCATCAAACTTCTTGAATAGGATAATTCTTGGTTTTCTAACATTAGAAGGGTGTTCCACCTTAGAAGAAGGAATATGATTTGGTGCAGATGTTGAAGCAACTCCAATCATTTCTATATCTTCACTTCCTCCCAATCTTGTTACTCCTTGTAGTGGTAAATTGAGTTGATATATCGCAAGCATTTACTCTCTCAATTATTCTTACATTTGTACCATTACACTCTTCATTTCAGCAAGTTCTGCCATGATAACACTTAGAAAAGAAAAGATGTCTAATATTGCTCAAGATAAATAGAAGAGAGGACTTGAAAATAAAAAAAATACTAAAGACAATATCAGTTTAGAAGAGGGTAATCTGTGACTTCTAATATGCTTATGTCTTATCAATAGAAAGGGATAATCCACTCTTAATCAAGATTAGACAAAGCTCTGATATTGTAAGTGCACTCTTGTCGATCTATCAAGGACAAGAAGATGATAAAAAAAAATAAACAAATGAGACTTCTCTCAAAGAAAGATGAAAAAATAGAAATAACTTGATATATATATTAAGAAAGAAATTGAAATGTCTATTGCCAAAAGCCAAGAAAACTAGAGATCCTTGAAACTAGACTGGAAGCAAGAAAGGAGTTGACAAGAGTGAAGAAGGCTTCATTCTTATCTCTATATATACTATCTAACTAGGGGCTATGTGGTGACGTTCTATATGACCTCCAAAAACGTGTTGATGTTATTCAATATGTATCTTAATTTGCAAAGCAAGTTTTCTATGTAGTTGCCACATAGTTATCTTGTTCCACAAGCTACCAACATGTGTGGCACGTGGTTAATTTGTTGACCAAGTTTCTAACCTACCAATAAAGTATAAATACATGTAAAGTCAAAGTAGCATCTAGAAAGCTTTTAGGAAGCTTCTGTAGAAGATATTATAAAATTAATCTATTTTTACCTACTTCTACCTATTCATATCACTTAGGTAACAATTACAATAAATATATGTCCATGATAATAGGTCCTTATAGCCATTGATAGTGTCAGATATTAAGGCAAAAAGACCACATTATTATTTGATCATTATTGAAGCTTTTATGAATTTTTTCAACAAAATATTTTAAATACTATCTAGAATGGTTCTTACTTCCACTAATATCACCAAATATTATGTCTTTTCCAAAATTGTGATACTATATATATTGTATTTTGCCATCTATTTAAAAGAAAACGTGTTATTCTTAAAGATCTTCATTTTTATTACATTGTCTTTAAGATTGTGAAAAGCTCAATACTTTGTCTAATAACTCAGAAAACAATAGGTCTTATATTGAATTTCTTGATTATTAATTCTACATCTCTTTAGTGCCACATATATATAAGAATTACAATCAAAAATAAAAGATAAAAGGCAATTTTAACTGAATCTTGTTTTCTTTATAGAAAAAAATTGCTTAAGTCTTTGTCTTAATTTTTATAGATGTTGTCTTTAAAAAGCATCAATCTTCTTTATTATATTTGTAAGTTTTTTGGCAAGCTTCTATCTGTATATACTAATATCATATTTGTACTAATGTATAAGATATTCTAACCTATTTTAGTGTTATCTCGAGTTTAAGATTTCTTTGACTTCATACTCTTGATTATTGTCTAGTTTTATAGGAGGAGGTGACATTTATCTTTTTTTTTGATATACCTATTGTCTTGTATGGTTCAAAAAGAGATATATAGAATAAATAATAGATTTTTATGGATTTAAGTAAGTATAATCAATATACAATCAGATGAATTTGTTTATAAATAAAAAAGGATGCAAGTCCATGGTAATCCAACTTTTTATAAAAATAAATGGCTTTAATATTAAAAAAAAGTAATTATATCTTATTACCAATATTAAAATTAGGGTTATTTCATACAACATGCATTTACATTAATCGTGTGTTTTTCTTGAAATTTCTTTGACTATAGCTTTATTGTTGCATATAGCTTTAATAAAAAACTTGCTAAATCTTTTATTACAAGATTTTTAATTTTTAAAAAATTAAAAATATGAAATTATAGATAATAATCATAATTAGCTTAGAATAATAATTTTTGAGTAAAAGAATGTATTGTATTATTATAAACAAATTCTACTAACAATGAAAGAATTATTCAACTATTTAAATGGTAGTTGATATTATATTTCAAATATTATTCTAATACTTGATTTACTTATTTTATTTATCGATAAATTAAAGATAGAATACCAAAGATAGTTTTATGTCCACTTTAATATCTTAAAAAAAGTTGTTCAAAACCTTAATACAAATTTGATCTATCTATTTGATATAATATCTCTTGGCAACTTGTGATAGCAATAAATATTGTTAAAAAAAATTTTAGCTATTTTTTTACAAATAATGGATATTATACATAGTACAAAATATACCATATTAGTGAAATAATCTATTATGAAAAATATATAGTCATAAGAACATGAAATTAAAAGATCCATGATAAAATCCATAGAAACAAATAACTATGGTTTTTTTTTTTTTGTAAAGGTAGTGGTTGAATAAGTTTGTAACTTGAATTACAAGGAATTTTTGATTTTAATAAAATACTACATAATTATTTAAAATATTTATTTTCCTTTCATATTTAAAGCCACAAAAAATCCTTCAAGATTAATTTTAAGGTCTTATTATATCCAAATTTTCTTACAATTAGAAAGTCTTGATAAACCTAAAGTTTTTATAAATATTCTTCATTTTTTGAAACATATAAGTATTTCTAAAAATAGAATAGATTGTTTTTAAATTCAAACTTATAAATTTTATGAAATTTAGAAGAATTATTCCTAATATCATAAATAAGAGAATCTAAGGATATACTTAATTGAACTTACTTTAAAAACATTAAATTAATAATTCATATTGATTTTATAGTTCAAATATGAATTATTTTATCTTTTAAAAAATAATTTATTATTAATTAAAAGCTCTATTTTTTTCTTTTGATATAAGATAAGAACTTCTAGAAAGAGTGTGTAATAAATTATATTATTTTTTTAGTTGATATGTGATCTTTAATTCAAATCTTGACAAAAACATGCTTTGATGGACTTGACAATAATTTAAAATATGTATTGGCATAAAATACTCGAGATTCTTGTGGTTTATATAAATAATTATTAAATTAAAAATTTCTTCCAAATAATAGCAACATTCTTAAATTAAATCTTCAATTTCAAGAAATTCTTTATTGTAGATATTGTAATTGATTTTGATTGCTAAAAAATATTTTGAATAAAAAAATTTTACATAATTTTTTTATTTTTTTTTCATTTGTGATAATATCACATCCAAAATAAAGTTTAATAAATTAATTTTAATAAAAAATACCTTAAAAAAATAATGTAATATAAGATTAGTACAAAAATAAAATTTTTCTTTAAAACTTTAAATGATGTTTTAGCTTTTTTATTCCACTTATGTTTTTTTTATAAGTCAAATAATTAAGTAGAGTTTCAACTTAAAAATAAATAGTAAAGATTAAATAATAATTTATTAATAAGAAATACTAAATTTGTCTTTTTATTTTTGAAATTTTTTATTCTATAATAGTATGAATTTTTTTAGGATCCATTATAAGACCATCATTTGAAATAATATATCATAAGAAATCAACTTAAATTGTGTAAAATACATAATTTTCTATTTTTATATATATTTTTGTTTTTTAAACTTTTTGTAACATATAAAAACATGAATTTTATAGTCTTATGTATTCTTAGAGTAGATTAAAATATTATTTATATAAAAAAGAATAAAACCATCTAAAAAAATCTCAAAAATATCATTCATTAGATTTTAAAAAGAAATGGTGTATTTGTGAGTTTAAAAGGCATGATATTATTTTTGAAATTTATATATCCAATTCAAAATTTAATCTTTTATTTATTATTTTTTTAATGTATAAAAAATTATATTCTAAATGTAAATTTATTTTATATAAATCTTTGCTCAATTAATTGATCAAAAAGTCTTGATATTAAAGGTAGAAGGTATGTATTCTTAATGATGATCTTGTTTACTCTTCAATAATTCACATGTATCCACAATGATCCATCTTTTTTCTTTATAAATAAGATATAATCTTCTACAAGATACTTCAAATGGCATATTAATTTCTTTGCAAAGTTCTCATGAATATCTTCTTGGATTGCAGCTAACTTGTTTTGTGATAAGTTATAGATTAGTCCAAATGAAAATTGGGTTCTTTCTTGAAGATCAATTGAGTAATCATAAAAATAATTTTCTTGAAGAATATTTCTATTTTTTTTTAAATGTCTTAATAATCTTAATACTAACTTAAAATATTACTTAAAGTCTTTGTGCTATAAAATATGAGTTTGGCATAAATAACAAAAGAAGATCTTTTTTTTTGTAACATGCATAAAAGCTCTTGCACCTCTTAATAAAGATTTGGTTGTTTTAGAGTTATGACTTATTAGTTTAATAATAAAAATTTAAATTATGCTATGAAAAAAATCAAGTTTATAAAAAAATTAGTCTATTTTAGGATTATATTTCTCTAATCTTAATAAATCTAAATTAATTGGATTAGAAAACAATCTAATAAAAAAATATTATTAAATTATTATAACCATTAGTTGTTAAATTGATAGAAATGATTTTATAAGTAACTTTTCTTGAAGACATATGCATATAGAAGTCATAAGTAAACATCTTGAATTTATATGCATAAATAAAGAGCATATATTTAAGACCTATAGATATAGATGCTCACCTCTTAAATTTAACAATGCAGATACTTTGTGATTTTTTGATCCTAAATAAATATTTATTATAAAGTAAATTAAAAGATTCAATATATATATATATATATATATATATATATATATATATATAACCTTTACTAGGTATTGTACAAGATTTAAACTGCACAATTCTTCTTATAGCTAAAAGACTTATTTTTTAATACATTGTCTTCTTTGGCAACTATACTCCTTATTTTATAATTATGTTGTTTCTTTAAAAAAATTTAAGTAGTATGCTTATATAACAAAATGAAGCATTTTTTTATATCATATATAAAAATTCTTGTACATTGCTCACTAATATTGATAAGAGCTTTATTATTTTAATCTATGTTATAAGCAAGGTTTTCAAATTTAATATCATATTTGGTAGCTAATCATAATCTTTGTTGTAAAAATAGGGATTTTTAATTTTTTTTTTTCAAAATATAATCATTATCGTATTATGTAAAGTCTTATTTGAGAATGTACCATATACTTGATTGTGGAAGGTAAAAGAAAATTACAACAATAAGTCCTAACAACTCTAATAGAATCATATATAAATTATAATTAAAGCTTAACAAACATAATCAAATATTGATGAAGTCTAATTAAATTATTAAATAAATCATAAAAGAAATACAAAAAAATCCTAAATAAATCACAATTTAATTCTAATCAAATCATAAATAAATCATAAATAAATCTTATACAATCTTACTTCAATCTTAGACAAATTTTAATCAAATCCTAATCAAATGTTTAAAAAATCCTAAACAAATCTAAATCAAATCTTAAATAAATCTTAATAAAATCCAAATAAAATCCTAAATTTTAATCAAATCCTAGACCTTAAACCAACCTTAATTAATCTCTAATCAAATCCTAGACCTTAAACCAACCTTAATTAATCTCTAATCAAATCCTAAATCTTAAATAAGATTCTTAATAATTTTATAATAAATTAAAAATTTAATAGTAAATAATTGATTATTAATTTTGACTCAAACTTTGCATACCTTGTAACAATTAAGTTAACAACAAGTACAATTGTTTTGAAGAAGATTACAAATACCAAATAGATGATAAATCCTAAAATCCGCTTAAGTGTTAATTGGCGTCTTTCTCTAATCTTGATGTTGATTTCTCTAAGCCAAAATCTCTTAATTCCATCATTAAATACCTCCAAAAATTCACATATATGTTGAAAATTAAGTCTACTACTTATATATATATATATATATATATATATATAGGTTTCTCTTTAATATAATTAGCAAATTGCTAAAGATTTTAAAAATCCGTAGTGACTTTCAAAACCCCATTTCCAAGATCCAACCTACTTGAACTTCAATATCCTTTAATTTAACCACTCAATCATACTCAAATTTATAGCATGCAATAAAAACAACTATAATTATAAACCTACAAATTTTCATCCATAGATCTACTACCAAAAGCATAAATTTCTTCCAATTATAAATCATTTTTTATTTTACAAAACTAGATGCACCAAAAAAAATCCTCACTTTGTAAAGCTTTTATAAAGTTATTATAAACTCAAATTGCCCAAAATAAATGCTCAAAGAAATCTTATGAAGTCTTTTCTAAAATTCCACTCTTTAATTTACAAAAGACCTCCAAAGTCATTGTAGATATGTAGTTTTATGCCTTGGGATTTGATTTCAATCGAGGTTGACAACTAGTCCCCTCCGGATATCAATTTTTATCTTCTTGAGGTAATTTTTACTAAAATCAACTCTTAACTTCCTATTACATATGTCTATATTCTTTTTTTTTAACCTACCTTGTTTTGCTTTATTTACGATCCTACAAAATAAATAAAACCTCACTTTGCAAAAAAAGCAATATTTGTACTTTTAATTTACTACCTTTTAATTATTATCTATATTTCTAAGATAATTTACTATTATATTGTGAAATAAGATCTTCTAAAATATAATATTTTCTTCATTCTTTCACCTATTATTTGTATTATATCACGACACCATAAATACTTCAAAGAATGAAATTAGGTTATATAATAGTTATAAATCCTTTTCTATAAAAGATGCAAACTAAGAGAGAACACTTCTAGATATGCATGTACATATGAATCCAACTTGAGTAAATCTATTATGATATTAGAAAAATGTAATCTTAGATAGTACTTGAATTATTATAAAAATTGTCAAAATTTTGATCTTGTTTCATCATTTTTCTTTAGCATACTAATTATTGTCTTTTTCATATTCATAGTAGTAAGACTTGTTGGATTTAATTATAAGATTGATCTACTTGCTTCTATTTAACTTCTTTTATCTAGATTATTAATAGTATTTATTAAATTTATAACATTTACTTTAGTGTTATTTGTTGTTACACTATGCAATTACATATTGTTTATATTAACCAATTCTAATAAAATTATAATTAATAAATAATTCCTTGTATAATTGTTTATCTAATCATATAGTAATCTTATATCTAATATCACAAATGGTTATTAGATAACATCTATAATTACTACATATTTCATTAAGTAAATAATTAATTCATCAACTAAATATATATTCTATATGGCTTTTTAATAATTCCTAATCCTAATATTGCATGAATTTGAAACTTTACAAGAATATTGTTTGTTAAATTTTAATATTGTTCTTCTGCTATTTATACATACAATCAATTTTAACTTAAGTATACCTAGTCCAAGTATTATAAAAAAGTATAATCCTAAACTTAGCCAACTCCGCTGCTCTATTGCTGTTGCAAATTCTCAACTTCTGGAATCCTAGTCTGGCTTGCACACACTCTATTTTGCAGCTTACAGATCAGCTTGGTTCTGTCCCCGCCTAGTCCTCCATGCACACTCTACACTACGCTCCTTCAACACAGAACTTCCAAAGGGTGAGCCGCTCGGCTCTCCTAGCTTGTTCACACCAGGAAAAATTTCAGCGAGAGTTTCTGCCTCTGCACATCTCCTCGCATGTAGATCTGCCTCGTTCAACCATTCTCTTGTATCATCGATGCTCTTCATAACATCGTTGTTCTCCAACTACCCTCTTGTGTCATCGATGCTCTTCATACCATCGTTGTTGTCCAACAACTCTCTCGTATCATCATGTATCATCAATGCTCCATCAATGTTCTTCACGACATCGTTGTGTGTCTCAGTTGGTTCGAGTAAAGCATCGTGCTGTCCTCCACCCACCATTACCCTTCAGCTTGTTCCGCTCTTGTGCGATTGCCATTGAATTGCATAAGGGTATCAGATACCTTTCAAACTTCCTCGCTCCTTGACTCAATAATTGCAGGAGATTCTCCTTCAGAAACGACTCCTAGTTTGATATCTCGCCATTGTCTGTAGATCACATTAGGACTTGTTCCACATTTTTTTTAATATCGTCATTGGCATTTGGTGCTACATCCGTTTTCTCTCTCAATGTGGAGCTCCTAACTCCTCTGATGTATCGGTGCTTACCTTATCACCATCATCGGATGGTGTAGAGACTTCCTGAGCCAAGCTCTCATTTCCTTTGTGTCAGATTCTAATAGCTCCTCTTGTGCTAGTATGGCGCTGGCAGACTACTCAGCTCCTAATCCCATTTGAACTGGAGTCGTGCTCGGGCCTTTGTCAACCCACTTAGTCACTTTGTCGTTATCAATACTCTGATTCAACTCTTGTAGGTTACCGTCTTCCATTCGACCATCTTGGACTTTAAGATTCTCCTAGTGTTGGAGGGGGTGAGCACTAAACAGGTCAGCTTCTCTTGCCTCAACGCCACCGTCAAAGCAAATGTTACTAGCTCTGATTTTCATGAGGTTGATAAAAGAGATGTGGAGCTCTCCAGAACGAACACCATTGTCATATCGCCATACATAATAAGTCTGTTTACTAGGAGGTCCATGACCACAACGTCCCTCAATGCCCTTTCTTCATGGACAGCTCTGACTTTCCACTTTGTACGCTCACGCTCTCAGCTCCTACTTCTAGATTGCTTTCACTAACATCAAGATCTACTTCACTTCTAATCCCCCTAGATACATGGCCATTAGCTTCTTAATCGGAAAACCATTTGCTCAATCTTCACCTGCATCTCTCTCACTCGGTACGCTCTCTTCACTCTCGTGGTCTGACATCCCACAACACCCTAACATTTACAGCATCTCTCTTCATCGGTATGAACCTTACTGAATCCCCCAATTCACCCAATATCTACAAGCAACAGCTGTAGTGATGTATGAGTCCCAATGTACCCTGCCCCGACTATCAAAATGCAGCTTTCCAGATTCATTTGACAAGCTATCATCCACTTATCAATTGTTTACCATCTACACTACCAAAGACCTCAACAATTCATTGCCTACTGTGTAAAGTTGTAGTTGATTCAATACAATTTCACCCACCAATGAAACATCGTGTTGGAAAACAAAAAAGATGAACTACGATTAAAAGAAAAATGAGATCTGATGTTCCATGACTCTTAAATCCTAGCAACCTTCAGCAACTGAGACATCCATAACAAAACCTTGACTTGAGACACTCACCAAAAATCTAATACAACTCTAAATTCCTTCTGTAATATAGCTTTGGAAAACTAGTTACAAAATAATAAATGATGGCTTGAATTTGATGTGGTTTAGTTTGAAATTTTCGTCTAGAAATTTAATATAGCAGCCATGAATAGTCAAGATGCCTACAATATATTTCCAACTTAGCAATTCAAAATAAATATGATATAAATTCAAATTTCATATTTAATACATAATCATAAATTTTCAAAAATAAAATACAAAATAAATTAAAAAAATATAGAAATTAGGATTATTTGACTTTAAGATCTTAGAACTAATGACTTGTAATAGCTAAGATATGATTTTAGCTCTAGAAATTTATGTGCATATCTATACAATGTGATATTATTCTCTTTGATATTACTAGCATTGTTGCTGGGACAGTTGGCAAAGAGTTTTTTTGCTTTGCTTACTTTTTTCTAGAAAATATGTATTTGTTCAAATCTGCTTGAATTAGATGGTGGTTATAGTGGAATAGATGGATTTCAATATGAATGCAAGTATTTGAAAATAACAATATTAGGAGTCTAGTTGCTACCTATTTTAAGTATTTTTTTTTTTATATTTTTGTCAAGGTTTTGAATCACAATCAATAAAAAATCTTGTTACACTCTTACATCAATTAAAAGAGTAGAAATTCACTAAAAGATATTAATATATTAGAACTAGAATGGCTATTGCTAAAGACAAGAAGACTAGAGATACTTAAAACAAGACTAAGAATAAAAAGACATTAACAAGAGTGAATAAGACTTCACTCTTACCACTACATATACTATCTAATTAAGAACTATGTGGCGATGATTTATATGAATTCCAACACATATCCAACTTGCAAGACATGTGTCTAACTTGCAACATAAGTTTCTTATATTTACACTACATGGCCAAGTTGTTGGCCAAGTTTTCAATCTATCAATCACCTATAAATACATATGAAGCCAAATCCACATCTTTGAAGCTTCTAAGAAGTGTTTCCATATATTATTATAAAATATACTTATATTTATCTTTTATATTATATTTCTTATCTAAGTAATTATATATGTTCGTGACAAGTTTATTATTTATTATTAGAAGTATAAAATATATTTATTATATTATATTGATAAAAGATTTAAAGTTAAAATATTATTATAAATAAACAAAAGAACAAGTAAATTTGAATTTTATGTAACATTTGGCAAGTGGCTTGATATTGTGGAATTTTAGTATATTCTAATAATTTATTTTATTTATGGATTTTAAATGATAATTATTAATTTATATTTTTTATAAATTATATTTATTTTATATTTAAGAATAATATTTACATATATTACTTGAGTGTAAAGTAAAATAAATTTATCATATATAATTTGTAATTAAATTATAGGATTTGAATATTTTATTAAGATATTTTGTCAATTATTTATTATACATGTTGATAATTTTAGATTTAAAAAAAAATTGAGGTGATTTTTTTTGTTGAAGAAGATTTATTTTTTTAGAGAGATAATGATGTATTTTACTTAAAATAGTAACATATGAAGGAAACAATAAAAGCATAAGTATAAAAAAATATCTCAAATTATAATAGAAATTAATATATATATATATATATATATATATATATATATATATATCTATATATATATATATTATTTTTGGCAAACTAGTGGTCATATGAGAGTTGTGATGACTTAGTATGATAAGTACTAATAGTTGAGGATATTTTTATTTAAATTAGTAAGTATAATACATATAATCTATAAGTAAAAATTTAAGATGAAGGAAATTGTAAGATTGTATATAAAATTGAGTTAAATAAAAAAATGAGTCCCATTTACAATATTTTTATTGTTAAAACCAAAAATATAGAAAGAAATAAACAATATTAGAGGTTTTTCTTATCAAAATTTGTAACAAAAACTTATGTGGTAGTTAATTGATTATGTATAAGATAAAGTTTAGTTGGATGTTTTTTAGAAGTTTTATTCAATAAAAAAGTAGGTGCATTTAAGAAACTTTATATATGATTTTACATTGTTGTTTTGAATTGTTTAGAATATATTTTTGAAAGATTATTCTAATTACATAATAGAATTTGTATGGTACATTTTTTTAGGAAAAAGTCATATATAAATTAGAATTAAGATCTAGCATTAATAATGCCTGAATTAAAGTTTTAGATTAAAATTATGTTATTGATTTAACTACCTAATTACTCATAACAATGATGGAATAAAGTTTAGGCTTTTATAAAGTGAAATATTTTTGACATTAGAAAAATCCAATTCACTAGTAGAAAATTATAAAAAACCAAATAGGTATTAAGAATAAAAGGGACATTTTTTAAAAATTAATTGAAATTTAAAATGTTGTTATGATGTAGCAAGTGATATGCTTTTAAAGAATTCTTCCAAAACATTTGAAAACGAAACATTTGATATTTTTGATGTTGTAACATGTGATGAAATAAAAGGTAGTGTTAAATTCTATATGATAGATTGATATATACAAATAGAAAAGAGAATTTTGAATATTATGGATTAGTAAAGCATCTAATACAAAGATTAGAGGACTTGCATCACATAAAAATTAGAGAATTGAATGCTTTTAAATTATTAATAGATATGATAAGTTTTGACATTATAAAATCTATAAAGATAGCATGTAAATTATTTAGACAAGTTTACAAAATAATGTGGTTGAGACTTTTGTATACAATTAAAAAGATGGATGCTTAATATAATAATTTTTTTTGAAAGGTGAGCATTTTAGTTAATTTTTTCCATCTCAACTTATTAACATATTATTTACAATGAAAGGTAATGCCAATTGAAGTAGTGAGGCTTTTGTTATAATAATAAAAAAATAAATTATATATGGAATTAGAATTATTGCAAATAATTTCAAATAAAGTATTACAAAAAAAAATTATCTTTCATTTTTTTTTTTATGAATGTTGAGCATCAAATTGAAAAATAAATGTATTACTTGTATAATATGTACATTGCACATTGTGATCTAAAGCCTGCCAATATTATTTAGACAAAAATTATAGTTAAGATTATTTGACATACTATTATAAAAAAAATTCTTTTGGAATATCAAAAATTAAAGTTGGAAGCTATTCAAAAAATATAAAGAATAAATATCCTTATACTATTATTGCATACATAATTCTTGAGGTATTAAACACAAAATTTCAAACAATAATAATATGTCGTTTTAAAGTGGATGTTTATTTATTTGCAATGTTTTAAGATTCTTCCACTAAGAGATTTTTATTATGATATTTTTATAATAAAAAAGATATTAAAAAGAATTATAAAAGATATAAAATTAAGCTTACTTTAAAATTTTGATGAATTAAGTGAGCTTATCAAAGAATGTTAGAGCTTAAATCGCTTATTGCAATCAAAATTTGGAAACACTTGTGAAAGATTGAATTTATTAAAATATAAGTTTTAAATTAAAATTAGTGTGATAAATACATCATATTTTGGAGCATCAAAATATGGAATTTCAGCAAGATTATAATATTGGTAAGACTTATATTAAAAACTATACAAATTATATATTCAAGAAATTGAATTAATTTTATTTTTTATTTGTACATATTTTTCTATGCCATATAGATTTAAATGCTTTATTATATGCAAAAGTTGATAAAATTAGATTAAAATATAAAATATATATTATTTTAATTTTAATTTTTAATTTTAATTATAGTTAAATTTCTGATTATAAGTTAATTTATGATGATTGATGTTATAAATTTCTAATTATAGTTAATTTCTAAATATAAATTAATTTAATGAAAAAAAAAATATTTGATAGAATATAATATTTATCATAAATAAGTCAAATTTATGAAAATAAAGTAAAGACTTGTGTCTTATTAGAATGGATGGAATAGTTAATACCACAATAGGAAATACCACATTAAATAATGTGAAGCATATATATGATGCTTTATACTTTTTTGAGTGCATTGAAAGTAGTGGTGATTGCTATACAATTTCTTGCAATATTTTAGATCAACTTAAAGTCAAACAAAACCAAAGAATATAAAATATGCTCAAGAAATATTAAAACCATTCTTTAATAAGAAAAAAATCATCTTAGTATTTGACAATGTGAAGAATCAAAGTCAAATTAAAGATATTACATTATAAAAGTGATAATAATTAAAAAATAAATAAAAAAAAATATGAGTATATCATCTAATTTTTATTATATTTTTTGGATTTATTATTGATGTAAATTTATTATTTAAGTTAATTAATCTTATATTAGAATTAAATTTATATATATGTTAAGTATACTTTTTAATATGGAAATTCTAAACTTTTTGTCTATTTAATTGTATTGATTTAGAATTAGATGGATTAATTTATAAAAATTAGAAAAAAAAAATAATATAATAAAAAGTGCTTGTTTTTCATCACTTTAATTTTAAGTTGTATGATTAGTGTTTTTTCACCATATATTTTTATAAGAATACTAAGCAATTTTTTTTGATTTAATAATATATTCTCTTAGCTTAAAATATTTTCTACTAGACATGTTTTGTGGATACAATTAAAAAAAGAATTAGTAGATAAAATATTGCAAATGCTACATAATAAAGATGTTTGGATTTTTTTGAAAATTTTAAAAAATTACAATTTAAAAATTATTCTTTTATTCAAAAAAATTAAATTTATTCTTAAAAAATGCTATATTATTGAAAAAAAAATTAGAAGATTTTTAAAACTTAATTGTGCTATTAAATCAAATAGATAATATTACTTCTTTGAAAATACTTATATTGAAGGATTGTAAAAAATTAAGATCCTTATCAATATTAATAAGAATTTTTTTTCTTTTGAAAATTCTAATTATTAGTGAGTACAAAAGCTTGACTTTATTTCCAAATGGATTGGGCAACCTTACATCTATAATCACTATTTATATAGGAGGATACAAAAGCTTGATATTATTGCCAAATGAATTGAGTAACTTCACATGTTTGACTAACTTTGGTATAAGTTGGTGCTCGAGGTTAACATCATTGCTAAATAAATTAGGAAATCTTACATATGTAACTACTTTTCATATTTTGGAGTGCTTAAGCTTAATATCATTACAAAATGAATCAAGCAACTTCACATATTTGACTACTTTTTACATATTAGGCTACTTAAGCTTATAAATATTGTTAAATGAATTAGATAAATGTAAAATTGTATACTCACTTATATCAAAATTGAATTGGCAACTTCAAATTTGTAATTAGTTTTAATAAAAGTTGGTGCTCAAATTTAACAACATTACCAAATGAATTAAACAACCTTAGATTTTTTTATTATTTTTAATATAAGTGAATGTTCAAGGTTGAAATTATTGCAAAATGAATTGAGAAACCTCATATCATTAACTACCTCCTATATAAGATAATGTTGAGGCTTGATATCATTATTAAATGAATTGAGGAATCTCACATCTGATAATAATGTCAAATTTAATCTTAATTAATTTACATATGTATAAGTAATTAAGAATGAAATCATTGCCAAATGAATCAAACAACTTTACATCTTTGATTTCTTCTCAATGTTTAGAAGATACTTGAGCTTGACATTATTGCCAAATAAATCAGACAACTTTACAACATTTATTATCTATGATAAAAGAAGATGCTTAAATTTAATATTATTACCAAAAAAATTAATTAACATGAAATCTTTTTCAACCTTTCATTTAAGTAGATATTCAAGCTTCATACTATAGTAAAATAAATTTAAAAAATTCAAATCTTTGACTAATTATTTATATGTAGAGGTACTTAAACTTGATATTATTGCAAAATAAATTGAAGAATTTAATATCTTTGACTATTATTACTAAGAGAATTAGAAGAAAGACTACAATCTAATACAATAAATAATTTTCAATAGTATCTTTGATTTAAATTTCTTTTAATAGAAAATATTATCTTAAATTACATATTAGATTTTTTAAGTATTTTTAAATTTAAATATATTTTTTTAATTAAAAAAAACTAAAACTTTCATAGAATATATAAATTTTAATAGCTTGGAACATTTATTGGTTGTTCTTTATTAGTTCATTGTTATATCGGTAGTAATTCTTCATTAGATTATATTTTACATAAAAATAAATATTTCTGGTGGTACATAATAGCTTTAAAGAAATAATTAATTTACAAAATATCATATTTTTTTTGTCTTTTGTTGTAGTAGAAATTCTTATATGAAAAAGAAAAAGAAATAGTTTGATTAGGATACCACCAATTAGATAGTTAAAGATTTTTCTATCTAATATAAAGTCCCACAAATTAGATAGAGTGATTATAGAATTAAAACTTTGTAGAGGTGTAGAGATGAAATCATTTATTTTTGTGGTTGAAGATTTTTTATATTTTTAGTAAATAAAAAATTAGATAAGATTATAGAATTCAAGAAATTATTATAGATTATAAATAAAAAAATAATATTATCATTTCAAAAATTACAAAAAGGTATTAAAATTTATCCTATTTAATAAACGATTATAAGATTAAAGATTAAAAATTATTAAATTTTATTTTATTTTTATTTTTAAATAAATTTAAAATAAATTTATTATAATTTTTATTATTTTTTATTTTATTTTTAAAAATAATAATTAAAAAAAAAGTGATTTGAATATTTAAGGTTTTAGAATTTAGTATTGAAGGTTTTATGATTAAAAATATTTATGGTTATAAGATCCTCTCTAAGATTTTTAACATATTATTTTAGAATTTTGATGTTGTGTTTCTCCATATTTTTTACGCTTGCAATTCTTGTGGTATAATTAAGGAATTCAAATACATATTAAGTTTAAATAATATAAAGCTTTCAAACAAGAAAAACATAACTTTCATATTTACATTTTTATAAAAAAATATTTATGATTTGAACTTGTTTACACTAAAGATACAAAGTAATTATTTTGAAGTGGCTTCTTTTTCCACTAAAATATCTAATTTACTCTATATAAAATATATGGTTTATGATCTATATATATATATATACTTATATTTTGATTTTAAGATTTTAAATTTTAAAATTTTAAATTAGTATTAATAATTTATGAAATTTAGGATTTTTAGAATTTTAGGATTTTAGAATTATAAGGACTTATGATTTAGAGTTATAAGCATATGTTTGTTTATTTAACATCATTATTTTTAAAATTCTGACTTGGTTCATCTCTATATTTTTGGAATTTAGAATTTCAACAGTGCAAATAAATTACTCTCTAAGTTTGTAGTTTAGAAAATATTGTCTCTTTGATTTAAACTTTGGGATTTTGACTTTCACCATACAAGATACTTTTTAAGTTTTAAATAGACCATCTCCTTCATTACAAGGCTGCCTAATCCAAATCTGTATTCAAAACGGACTAAAAGTGTTTAGATTTATAGATATTGAAGGTTTGATAATTTTGGCGTTAGAATTAACTTTCTAAATGACAAGATTTTTTAAATTTTGCTTCGATATATTTTTCTATTTTTGGAGCCCACAAATCTAATGGTGGATTAAAATTCTCTATAATTTTTTAAAATATTTTACATATAAAGGCTTTGATTTTAAATATTTTTTATATTTATTTTATTTTATTTTATTTTTAAATTAATCCATCTTCCTATTTGAATGCTTTTAATTCTTAAATTTTATTTAAAATATTCAATAATTTTATAAATTAGAAGATTTAGGACTTCTAAAATAATAATAAAATCTATATTCTTATTATGTAAAAATAAATAAATAAATAAATAACTACATATAGATTTTTTATAAAAATTTTTCTATAAACTAAAATAGATAGTTTATATAAAAAGTATATTTATATTATAATTATAGTTTTTAAATTAAACTAATTTTTTAATATTATATATATATATATATATATATAATTAAAAATCATAAAACCTATATTTTAAGCCATATATATACATATATTTATTTATATATATATATATGCATGATCATGCTAATTTGCACCATACATTCTAGTGAAGTTGCTAGCTCTTCTATCCCAATCTTTATACAATCTTTCTTCTAATATCTAGTATAATTTGTCTTCTTTGATATCAAACTTTTTATATTCCTATTTTCTATTTTGCTATAAAAAACCCAATATACATTTTTAAAAAAATCAAAAATGAAAAGACGATTACTTGGATAATTTGGCTTCCAACTATCAGAGATAAATTGCCCCTATTCTATGAAAGATTGTTGAAATGCTTGAGCGATTTTTTAATTCCTTGCTTGCTTAATCTGATGCTCTATATACTTGCTACTCTATCCTAATTTTTGTTTAGCACAATTTAGTATAAGGATTAATAATTTAGAATTTATAGTTTAGACTTTAGTCACTAATTCTAATTCATACTTCTATTGAAGTATTGAAATTTTTAAACATATTATAAATTTATAAATAACCATCAAAAAAGTAATTTTTTTTTAATGAAACATACTTATAATTTTCAAAACTTTAATCATCTTGAAATCAATAGATTTAGTATACTTCTAATATTAATATTTATGTCTTGTTGTTAAAACATGTACAAATCTTTTCTAATGCTTAATCGAAAATATAGCAATAATTCTTATATTGTCTCTTATAATTTGTTTTAAAAATTATAATATTTACATAGATACTTTTACTTTAATTTTATCCTTTTTATTTTATTTGATTTAAGTATTTATTCAAAAAATACATCTCTAGATGGTTTTTTGTACATAAAACAAAAAAATATTATTATTTTAAGAAGTATTATATTTTACCATAAATGTATCTTTGTTTATCTATATTTCTTTTAAAGTAGTTTGTAATAAAATCAAATGTAGTTTCAAAAGTAATTTTAAAAAACTCTTACTTAAAAAAAAATATATTGAATGTATATATTCTTTTTTTGTATAAACCATTAAAACTCTAAATTTTTTATTTTATTGTAATGGTTCGATTTTTCTTTGGTATTCTTTATATGTTATTATGCTTAAAGATTTATAATATTTTTTTCTATTAAGATGTATTTAATTATATAAAATAACTAAATTTTTATTTTTTTATTCTACCTCTTAAATTAAGTCTCTATTTATTTATTTTTTAGAAATCCATAAAAAATATTATTTTGGAATATAATATATATATTTATATATATATATATATATATATATATATATATATATATATATATATATATATATATATATTATCTATTTGTAATTATGCATAAATAAATTTATAAAATATTATAAACATTAAATCTTTGCAAATTTCACATTTTTTATTGTCTCTATCTTCACAAATATAAATTTAAAACATATTTTTTATATAATAGCATGGATATTTTTAAAAGATATAGTTTTAGAAAGATGTGCTTAGATGGGATTTCTAAGAATAATTAAAACTTCTCTCTTCATATATAAGTTAAAAAAAGGTCATATGGAAGCTTAGTAAGGATAATAAGACTTATAAAATAAGTTTCTAAACTATGGCATACTTCTATAATACCTTCATAAATCTAGAACAAATTTAAGAGAATTTCTTATAGCCACATGTCCTATCTAATAACACTTGTAGTTCTAACCTATAATTGGGATGGTTTTATAAAGTTTGACGAGAAAAATATTTTTAGTGTAATTTTTATTGTAATTTTTTATATTAAGATGTAAATTTATCTCAAAAAACTATTAGAATAGAATTTTGATTTATATTTTAAATCAAATTAAAATATATTGAAATTTTATCTTTATTTAAAAAAAATATTTTAAAATAATTGATGTAATTTTCAAATCTTTTTTAAAAAAACTCTTAAAACTAAGTAGAAAAAAAATCTATTATTAATATAAATTTCGTATAATAATTTCAAAATAAATCATTTAAAGTTAAATTTTATAGAAAATATAATTTTAAAATTTTATTTAACATAATATCTTTGTAATTTATATTAAATTTATGTTATTTTAAGAAAATTTAGGTAAACTTAAAAAACTAATATATTTGTTTTTTATGTAGAATTTAAAAATTCAGTAAGCTTAAAATTTAGAAGTATAATATTTTGAATAAATTTAGAATAGATTTAAAGAAGACCATCTTAATATGGTCACTTATGTCTTATCTAAAGATAACTTTTCTTTCTACAATACATGATTCAACATACTATTGATTTTCTCTAAAAAAGGCATGATTAGATAATTTTAGAAAAAAAGTCTTAACATATTATTTTACAAATTGTATAAATCTCATACCAAATTATTAAAAAAATAAAAAAATAAATCAATATTTATAGAAGTATTACAATTGAATTAAATAGCATTCTTGCTTAATTATCTACTCAATTTGTTGGTATTTAAGCATATATTTAAAACATTATATCAAAATTAACCAAAGTCAAAGTATACAAGATCAAAATCTAATCCATGAAAATCTATTATAAGCTATTATTATTTAAATTGTTACAAATACTTGTCATTTAATAATACTAGATAAATCTAAGAATAAAAATCTTTAATCAAATCACACTTATAGTTTTATAAATCAAATCAAAACTCAATATTATATAAAGAACATACTTGTTTTTACAGTTTTATGTATGACATAATATTTGACTCCAAGATTAATTTTTGATCCATACATAAGAATTTGATGGCACCTATAAAAAATTAGATTGAAAATTAATTTGTCACTTTTAGCAGACTTAGAAATTTAGAAAAACTAAGAACTAGAACATGCTAAATCTAAACCTTTAATTGAATTTAAAAGATGTTTGATTTCTTTAAAGCTTACAAAGTATCAAAGAGATGAATTTAGACAATTTTTTTAAAAAAAAACACATTTATGTATCACCAAAAACAATTAAGTAAAAAAAAAAAAATATATATATATATATATATACGTAATAAAAATAAATAATAAAACAAAAAATAGAAAAAATAAGTATTATAAAATACAAAGAAATTAGAGAGTCTTGAATTAAGATAAAAATATTAAAAAAGGCATTGAAAAGACTAAATGTGTCCTTAGTCTTACTTCTATAATGACTAGGTATTAACAAATCTATTTGTAAATTTTACATATTTATGTTTGAATTTTTGTGCTATATCTATATATATATATATATATATATATATATATATTACATTGTTTTGAAAATTGTTTATCAAAATAATTAACACATTTAAAAATCTAAAATATAAAGATAAAAACTATAGGATTTTTAGGTCCTTAATTAACTTGTATTAAAAAAAAATAAAAAATAAAAAATAAAAAAAACTAAAAGATATAACAGTGCTTTCTTTAGATTATATTATTTAAGAATCTAATTCATAATATTACTTAATAATTATTTCCAATAAATCATATTTTAAATATATATATATATATATATATATATATATATATATATATATATTAATCCTATTTTTTCTTCTTAAAACAATATTGAGCAATATATTTTGATATGTTACTATGTAATTAAAATCATTCTTTTTGGTATCAAGTTTTTTTCATTTTAAGAAGTTTTAAAAAATTAAAATTAATCTAAACTTTCATATTTATTTTTAGTTTTATATTATAATTAATAGAACTATATATTATAAAAGTAAAAAAACATTGTAGTACAAGCCTAAAAATATTTTGTTGGAATTTAATAAAATCATTATCAATTTTTGCAACAAAATCAAATGTTGAAGTCAATAGCTAAGAATCAAATAAGTTCAATAACAATATTTTATATTATGTTGTAACTTCCAAATGAATTGATTGATAGGTTCAACATTGTCCTACTTAACATCAATTACTAGTTTTTAGAATTATGATGTGTATATATATATATATATATATATGAAATAAAAAAAATAAAAAACTTGTTTTATAACTTCGATTTAACTAATTAATATACAAAGTGCATCATATTTTTTATATATAAATTAAAATTCTACTAATAAGCTATCAATTTTTTAATTTAAGATATTTTATTCTAAAAACAATAAAAATTATGAAAATATACATATTAAATAAATTTCTAATAAATCTAATTTGAGATTCTGAAGTTGACTAACTAAAAGGTTGGAATTGAATTAAAAGTTATACTTCGTTCATAAATGCTTGAAATTTAGATCTAACACTATCAAAGCTCTTTATAAAAACAACTTTTGATTCTTTATTTGGTGCAATTACAAATATATAAGTTTTTTGAGGTGATAACTTTTTTAAATTAATTATTATTATTTTTTTGTCTTTTAAGTAATTACTTCTAAAGTTGGTTGAAGTGATAGAGAATATTAATGTATAGCAACCATCAAGTCTTTCATTTTTTTAATTTATACTATGATATTTTTATTTTTAATAAATTTTGCATAATTATAAGAACTTAAATAGTTTTATACAAGAAATGGAAAGAAAAAAATCATGCTATAGAAATATTATCAATTTTAAAAGGAATAATTATGAAAGTAGAATTTAAAATTCAATATAGATAACAAATTAGTTTTATTTAAGAGGTTTTTTAACAAGTGATTTGATTGAAAAGTAAAACTATAGACATAAAACAATAATAATAATATCCAATCAAAACAAGAGACAATATATTATTAGATTTTACTTAATAAATGATAAACAATAAAAATAAAATTTAAAAATCTTTATAGAATGTTTTCTACTTTGTTAAAAATATATATATATATAAAAAAACACATGAATTATAATTAATATAAAAAATCAGGTTATATTAAAAATAATAGTAAATAATAAATAATAAAATAATAAAATAATAGTGATTTATGTGAAGAATGATTTAATAACTTAGTCAAGAATTCAAGTTTGATTTTGGTTAACAAGTGGTATAATTATTTTCTAAAAGAGCATTTAGACCTTGTATTCATCTTCTTACTTACTTCTAAGATACTACTCCCTATATAAGACAAATATTTTGCTACACTTCTTTCTTCTATTAAAACTAATTGTTTTACAAATTTGACTTTATTATGTCATTCAAATTACCTAATTAGCTTTGATACATGTAAAGATTCTTCAAACTTGGTCCAATTTTTCATAATAACCTCCAAAAGTTAATTAATATTATTGTTTTGATAAAAATAAATAATAAATTTTACATTAATCATAAAAAAAGATTTTTAAGTTATTGATATTAAATCAAGGCTATTTTATCATATATTAATAATATTTTATAGCCACAAAGATATTTTAAATCAACTAAAATCTTATTTATTATATTAATTGTTAAAAAGTTATAATTTTTTCTTTTATTCTTTCTTTACCTACTAAGTATTATGTGCAAGGTTCTAATATTTACAATGTAATTAGAAAAGAATATTTTAGATTTTTTTTTTAAATAAACAGAAACTATCACAAAAAAAAAAAATGAATATAAAAATAAGGAAGTAAACAATAATTTTTGTATTATTAAAAAATAAGGAAGTAAGCAAAGTCGACATATATATATATATATATATATATATATATATATATTAGATAAAAAATATTTATAATGATTAATATTAAATACAAAGAAACCAAAGAGTCTTTAATTAAGATTGTAATACAAAAAGGATGTTGATAAGATTAAACATAGTCTGAATCTTATTTCCATAGTACCAAAGCTTAGATGACCATGTTTAATTAAAAGAAATTCCAAAATATAAATTTTAAATATTAAGTTTTTATATTCTCTATATTTTTTCTTTTTTTAACTTTGTATGTTTTTAATCTTAATAATTTTGTTGACAAAACATACATTTGTTTAGTATAATATCCAAAGTTAATATATAACTTACAATATGGATTTTTAGAAGTAAAAATTTATAATATAAGTTATAAAAGCCACATGGAATATTTAAAAGAATCAATTTTTTTATATTTGTATCTAAAAATTTCTTAGATTTCTTTAAATGAAGCTACTATCTATATAACTTATTTCTACCTGCTTCGACTTACTTATATTTATTTAAATAATATAGACATCTATTATACAAAGAATCTATGTTAATGTGGCTATTTTGGCAAAGAAGGGTAGCAATAAATGCTTAGAAATTACAAATTAGCTTAAAGATATTGTTTTTAATCTTTCTTTGTACATCCTATAAACAAGAAGCACTAATATATAGATTTTGAAAATGTTCACAAGTTTGTTTGAATTAAGATTAGATCAATTTTAATTTGTATAAATTAGCCACAAATCAAAGACAATAAGGAATTCAAAAAGTGTTTTTTAAAAAATCTATACATTTTTATAGATAAATTATTATCTAGATTTTTTTTCAAAAGATTTAATATTTAATCTTTTTTGTAATTATATGTCAATGAACTACTTAAATTCAAAGAAGTAGATTTGTATTTAATATTAAAGTTTAGAGCAACATGCACATTTGTAAATTAACCTAGTTTCATATACATGAAAAAAATATATAATTACAATAAAAAATAAAAAATAAAATGATATAAAATGAATAAGTAGTTAGATGATAAAAAATATTAAATATTAAATCTTCTAAGATAAAAGATTAAATGATAAATCTTAGATGGTTAATAAAATATCAAAATTTTAATTTTTATAAAAATATGATTGAGTTTTATGAATCCTATCTAGTAGTTTTATCATTTATGCACAAATACATACATGAATTCTACAAGCAATAAAGTAAAGGTTGATTTCATACTCATCTTCTACTATTAGGTCACCTAAAACTTAAGTTGTGACAACCATAAATACATTATATATATTTTTATTTTTATTAAACTTCATAAGAATTTTTTGTTTTGTATCAATATGTATATACATTAAAATTTGAGTGGTATTAGTTTTAAAATTGTTGCAATAATTTTTAAACATAATTTCAAAATTAATCTATTATAATATAATATAATAACATATGTATTTTACTTTCTATTTTATAAAAATCATATCTATATTATATAATGAATTAAAATAAAAAACTTTAGTTTCATAACAACATTTTATACCACCAACAATAATTGAAATAAGAATGTAAAACATGCAATCAATTTTTGTGATAAATGTTTATATATACCATTTTGAGTTCTTTTGGAATAATACTTAACATTTGATTCCTCAAATCAATTCATTAAATAGTTTATACACGCAGCCTCACTACGGTAAAAAACTTCCTTTGATTTTCGACACAACACATTCAGTAAATCAAAACTCAAAATCAGAACTTTCTTCAAAAAATGAAACAAATAATATCAGCCACTCAAAAAATTAAAACCAAAAAATAATCAGGTTCGTGCATACGTACAGTTCCATAAAATATGGACTAAACAGCAAATAAAACAGAAAAAAGATAAATCCAGAAAATCGAGCATTAAGTAACGTACTGGATCATAATTGCAAATATGGATTAATGTGTGGAGAGGGAGATTTTAAGTGTGTGGGTCCTTTTGATGATCTGTGGGCACTTTGCAATAATTTTCAAAGATATTGACCTTCACAGACCAGTCTGTCGATGACAAGCCCGGAATCTGGAACGTTGATTCTCGGAGCCTTTTGCAGTGCCACTCGGACCCATCGCCGAAGTCTGGACCACCACCTGCAACTCCTGACATACGCAAACAAACAGTTATCCAAAAGGGAGTCTGGAAAAAGGATATGCATTCGTCGTGTAAATCGCTGACACTCCCATAAATATGTGGCCCATAGGATCAGTTGCTTGACCATCGTGCCAGTCTCGGTGTGCCTCTCGCGGTGAAGTTAGGGCATAGGCCCAGATTGAGGCGTCGACCTAGTTTGGACCGGAATGCTCACCGTAGCAGCAGTGAGGTCGAATCCCCCCGCTCAAATCGTGAGGTTGCAGTGGCGCAACCTACCTCCTTGCAGTTACAGTCTGACCTAGCTCGTTGCTTCGACAAATGGAGGCTCCTACGAAGACTGCGATTTTGAGAAAGATCGGGTAGCTACTTTGGAGGCTGTTTTACTGTGTTGAAATAATCCTTCGCGTTGTGTCCCGGGCCTGGGCACTTTGCTCATATTGGCTGTCAAAGTCGGCAACGGTCAGTTTATAACGATGGTGTGGGATATCAGAAAAGTCATCGTCGCATGTCATGAGTTTCAATAAGACCTGCAGTGACATGTTGAAATCTAGAATATGCTTCCGAACTGGTCGTGAGATGAGCTTGTGCAAGGAGAGATGCAGGAATCGAATTGAAATGACAAGTAGATCTTAAAGGGAATGATAAGTTGCACTTAGAAATTCCTTGTATCGAGGGGAGCTTCCTTGTGTCAAGCTAAAATTTCACCAAGTGGACTTAACAGATTTAGTTAAAGGTGAAGAGCAGAACCAGGTCACAAGCTTCCTCATATTGGGACATCACTGGCAAACTTACCAACGAATGGACATGTGGAGTTGAAGAAGTGATAATTCAACCAAAAAGTAATACAAAATCACGTCTAATGGCAGGCAGATCCACTAGGATGATGCACAGCAACTGTGTCTACAAAATACAAAGATCTTCACTTGTTTGCTAAGACTAACTAATACGTGTTCACAGGACGAATACAGAGTAAACCAAACATAAATTAGTTTCTAATTTTTGGCAACAGAATTCCATTGCAAAGATGAATCAAATGAATGCAGTGGCATTTTTCAGCACAGCTGCGTGGCATGGAACAGTATATGATGCGGATTGCCCTCAAATCGACCAGTTCTCATCCGCAACGAAACAGGATAAAGGACAAGTGCGCCGCGGCATCGACATTGCCGATCAGCTTGTGTCCTAGGGACTGCCGGTGGATTTAGCAGCCGCAGCCGCAGCCGCAAGCGGGCATACGGAAGATTCATTGACGTGTCCTAACTGGGTGATGTCTTCCAACAGGAGCACGACTTCTTCCAACTTCGGTCGCTTCTCAGGAGTAGCATCGACACATGACAGCGCCAGCTGTAACACCTTCAAGCTATCCTCTTCGACGAAATCTACAGCTCTCTTCAGCTCCGAATCGACCACATCGGAAATCCAGCGGTGTCTTTCAAAAGATCTGACCCATTTGGGAAGGTCGATACCAGCGTCGTTCTTGCAAATAGTTCGCTCCGGTGCTCGTCCAGTCACAAGTTCCAGCATCAGAATGCCGAAGCTATACACGTCTGACTGCATCGTGAATTTGCGGATGTCGGTTACCTCCGGAGCTTTGTATCCGATGAACCGGGATGGGCTGACGCTTGCGGGATCCAAAAGATGCACGAGGCCGTGGTCCGCAACAAAAGGCTCGTACTCTCTGTTCAGCAGAATATTGGCTGACTTGATGTCCCCATGCGGCATCCTCACACACGGTTTGTCTAGGTAAGCCAACGCCCTCGCCGTACCCAGGGCAATCTTCTCACGGCTGACCCAACCCAAGGGATTGCGACCTCTGGCTTCGTTGTCTGCAACATACATCGAAACCACATTCATTTACAAATACCAAAACAATGCACGACTCTCTCCAAGCAAAGCTTTCCCAAGTTTTAATTTGTAAAGAAACTGCAGAAGGACATGAGAGGAGAAAGAATTGCAATACCATGAAGTGTAGAGTGCAAGTTTCCTGCGGGCATGAAATCTGTAACCAGTAATTTCTCGTCCCGTGAGTAGTAGTAAGCTCGCAGCGGCATCAGATGTCTGTGACGCAATCTCCCCAGCTTTTCAACATGTGTCTCGAACTCCTTCTGATCGGCTGCGACATCCTTAAGTCTCTTCACGATTACGACATTATCTCCCTGCAGATTAGCCCTGTACGAAGTTCCTACGCTCCCCTTGCCAAGCACCTCAGCCGACGCTTGCAGCAGCTCATCCAAGCCGAACTCATCCCGTTTGCCTTGGTCAAGGAACACAAGCTTGCTACGAGTGGTAGGTTCGCTGGAAATGGTGACAGAGAAGGTTTCCTTTTTTTCAGGTGAGGTCTGCACTGGCGAAGAACCCTCGCCGTTGTAATGAGTCACTTGTTTTCCAACATGCGCCTTATTAATGTTGCCTTCCACACGCCGCGAATAGCAAACAATGAACACAATAATGACGACCACCAAAAGAGAGCCCAGTGCAATACTCGCAATCACTCCAACGCTGAGGTTGAGATGCCTTTGCTTCTTCGATGACATTGCTGGGGATTCATTTGAGGAACCTGATAAGGTATCCTCAAGTGGTCCAGGAATCTGCACGTTAGGACCGGGAGCAGGTGTGGTGGGAGGGCAGCGTATTGTCGTCGGCGGGCCGCACAGCCCCTCATTGCCAGCAAAACTTATGACCGAAAATTTCTGCAATGAGGTTGGTACAGGCCCCTCAAGCTCGTTGTTAGCAACGGTGAAAATCACCAAATTGTTGAATGATACTGCTGGGATCTTACCCGTGAAAGAATTACTCTGCAAGTCCAGATGGTGCAAATTGTTGAAAGTGGCGATGGAGGCTGGGATTTCACCCGTGAAATTATTGAACCCCAGACTGAAATGGCTCATGCGTGGCCAGAAGCCGGTGAAATCTGGAAGTAGTCCCGAGAACAAATTGGACCCCAAGAAGACAGCCTTCAGAATGCTGCATCTCGCGAGGTCCACTGGAAACGGTCCCGTGAGGCGATTATTGTGCATGCTCAGGACTCGAAGCTGGCCAAGATCTCCAAGGGTGTTGTCAGGGATTGATCCCGTGAGCTGGAGTCGGGGAAGACGTAGACTTGCCACGCGATTTAGATAACATTGCACTCCAGTCCAGGTGCAGGGATTAGTGCCGGAGACCCACGGCAAGATGTTTCCCGCCGGATCAACTGCGGCCTTGAACCTTTCCAGAGCTGCTCGGTCACTTTGAAGGTTTTGTTGAGGCTGTGCATGTGCCTCGATGAGAAAATTGAAGATTACAAAAAAACTGAAGCACACGTGGAAAAGAGTCGGGCAACGTGTGCTCGAGTCCCTGACCCGTTTCCTCGTCCCCATATTCTTCGCCAGTGAGCTACTCCGCGGGTCGTCGTGATTTTATTTTTTAAATGAAGCTTTTCAGAACGCGTGGTTCACATTACCAAACTGCAACTTGCATCGCAATCTCTAAGGTCTGATTCTTCTTCTTGATTGTCATGAGCACGTCTGCGACAAGCATAGAGAAGTTGCACATTTTACTCCAGAATGCAGTGAACATGAAATGACTAGAATATTAGTCGTTGGATTTCGAAATTGTTCATGACACACTGCCAAAGTCATTTCATCGCACTATTTTGCCACATGGTTTACTCCACGTTCTCGACAACAAGAGGTGCTCAGAAATGCTCCCAGATCTCTGAACTTTAAGCCAGCTCGCACGCAGTTACAAGTGAACAGTTGCTCTCACGAAACAAGCTATCTGCAATTCTTCGGTGACTACACGTAAAGCTAGTGGACTTTCAAACTAAAGGTACAGATAAACGATTCAAGAACTCACAAACATTCCACCATAAACACGAACCTGATGATGCAATGTTAGAGAAGACATAAGTGTCTGTGCGACGCACTCTACCTCCCGTCCAGACCTTCGTCGCCACCCCAACGACAGGCTGCTCTGTTCTCCCATCAGGAGCATGAAATCCAAGCTCCAAAATAGATAGCCTGTTCCAGTCCGTCATCCGGGCCAAGTTTGCATTAACTGCAAAGTCGAGAGTGCAATTAGACGACGAGGATCATGGAGCCGGGAGTTCGTGAAGATTAATCAGCTTCGCGACACCATTTGGAATCAAGAGTAATGACTGGGATCATGATGCCGAAATGTGACCAGATCCGGCCTTAATCGACCATCAGAAGTTTAACTGTTGCTGAATGGTGTGATAACCAGAAGAATCTCCTTGGACAGATGTCTTGCAATGGTGGCATTGACACAAGTGTTGTCGATGGCGGTGTCTGATATTACTGCTGCGAACTCTTGAAGATTGTCAGTAACTCTTGTCATGATGGACTTTCCTGACCTGAAGCTTAACAGGTTTTTAAAGGTAAGAATGTCTCTTGCAGTATTCTTCTTTCTGATTCATTCAGGGTCTGCATGTAAAGTCTTTTCTTTCAATAGAAAATGGAAACACGAGTGA
This sequence comes from Physcomitrium patens, assembly GCF_059467195.1. Taxonomy (NCBI): domain Eukaryota; kingdom Viridiplantae; phylum Streptophyta; class Bryopsida; order Funariales; family Funariaceae; genus Physcomitrium; species Physcomitrium patens. The sequence goes on from NC_143411.1 coordinate 12,474,584, forward strand.
CGAAAAATGCATCTACGGAACAATTACTGCGGTACAAATTATTCTACATCCCGTAACCTGTAATTAGACGGAAATGTGGTAAAGTAGACAGAGTTAGCTTTTAAGAAAACAAATAGGGCTTACTGGTAAAGGATGGAGAGTGGTTTCAGTGATACATTTCGCGTAGTTCAATGTATAAATAACGGTGTCGGTAATGAAAAGAATCGACGGACTTGAAACAAGTTGACACGTGTAAGAGTAACACTGAGAAGAGTAAACTGCGAACAGATGTCGGAGAAATAATCATAAATTTCACAGACAGCAACGCTGTTGGTCCCATTAAAGACTAGTCTAGGTGGGTAGGTAATATGGTTGAGGATGCGAGCTCGTCAAGGAAGTATGAGCTATTCTGCGAGCATTGAATGGGCTCAAGAGCAGCAAGCAAAATGCAATTAAGAATTGCACATTGGGCTTTAATTATGGGGTTGATGACGAGCTCCAAATTTAGCGAAGTCTGCTAAGAATGGATCAAGAAATTTGAGTGGATGAGATGAGTCCGGACGTTTTTGCTGGAACTTCGTAGGTGCATTGCGTCCACTTGATGATGACCGTGAAGTTATCGGAAACTACTTTTTTGCCCAGGTTGTTGCCAATGAATCGAAGCTGCTTCAAAACCACAGAAACCAATACCAAAAAATATCGCAATTTATGCAGCGTCCATTCAAATGGTTCAGTCGTGGCTACTGTAGTTGAGTTTGTTTTCATCTGAAGGCTGTCATTTAGTTTCTCGGGCATCGGATGCGATTGTGAGGGCAATCCATAATCTGGAATATTTCGGGCATTGTATTTTCCTTTTCCAGGAATAGAGATTCACACTTGAGTCTAAAAATGAAGCACCGAAGTACAGGAATATCCCAGATAAGACAAGGATGAAGAAGCCAGGACCATCAGCTGAGCAGTGCAACAGCAGTCTGTTGCCGAGAAGCTCAAGCGATAGGTTCTGCCCTGCAACTCCTCTAGTTCCTCACGAAAGTCCTCGATACTGCATTCTTGGATATCCAGTTAACGCCCAACCACCACTGTTGCTCGATGCGTTGTTAAAACGTAGATAATTAATACGGCATTTTGTTCGTGTGTGATGCTAGCGAGTATCCCGTCAAAATGAATTAAGGATTCAGGTGATGACGAGCAAAACGTGAAGCAACATTGTAATGCCGTGCAGAAGCTGGAAAGCCAAATCACCAGGTGAAAAACAACAGTGCAAAATGGAAAGAGCGTGTGTCAGGAAAGTGCTCTACGAATAAAACTCAAGCTTGTAAATTTACAATAAATTAATATTTAAAATGGAACAAGAAGTAGATTTAAGCCATGTTGCTAAATTAAATAGATTTTATTTTAATATTTTGGAAGCATAGATTGAAATTCATTTTTAAAGAAAAAAAAATTATGGCTAATAGTAAGTAGTGCAAAACCCTTATTTGTTGCACCTACTATAGCAAAAATTATTTCTAGAGATTTATCTTTACTTGCCATAGGATTAGGAAGAATAAGTTTATGGAAAGACAAGAATACTTTGCCTTTTATAATTAATAACAATTACTTTGAAAATAGTATTGTTTCACATATACAATCATACAAGATATCAAATCTAATACAAAAAGAGTAAATAAGATTATTTGAATCTCAAGATGTAATAACAAAAAAATATCTTAAGAATAAACTACATACCTCAAAGATGAAATAGAATGTTAAAAAAACATATTTATGTGTTTAGAGCACATCTTGAACAATTAATAGCGATAGAAGCATTGTTTCTTAATGATAAAGAATACTTGCCTTGATGTGAAGTTTACTGCTAAATTAATCATCTCTCATTAATTCTTTAAAAAGATAATCAAATATCATTTTACAATAATAAAAATTAAGTCTTTTATATAAAAATAAAATATTCCAATAAAAAAATAAATTTTATTTTAATAAAAACTTTATAAGGTTTTAAAATTTAAAAAGTGAAGATAATTCTAAATCTTATGATAAAAAGAACCTTGCTATAGATAAGAAATGCTTCTTTTGTAAAGAGTTAGGACATCTAAATAAAGATTATAAAATAAGGTAACTATTGAAAAAGACAATAGTAAGAAATAAACTATTTTTTTCATAAAATCAAATAAGCTTTACATGGTTGCATTATCAATCAAAGAAATGTTCAATTCTATATGGCATGTTGATTTTGGAGCAATACAATACATATTTCATCAATTAAAGTGTTTTAATAACTAGACAAAAAATGAGAGCTCATATATTGTCTATTTAGGATATGACCTACATTCATATGTAATAGAAGGATGTAGTAATGTTACTAGTATTTGTCCAATACAAACTACTACACACTTTGGTTGCAAATACTTTATTACCTTTATAAATGACTTGTCTACACTTTAGAAGCATTTAATAGATTTTTACATTATAAGAAATGTGTAGAAAAGAAAATAAACCAAAAAATATAAATTTTAAAAATTGATCATAGATGTGAATACATATGCAAAAAATTTAAGGACTTTTTTCCAAAAAACCTTAAAGAGAAGTGACTAAAACATATACACTACAATAAAATAGTATAGTATAATTCAAAAATTAAACTCTAGTAGGGATAATTTTAGCTATACTATCTTATTCTAAATTATATGGGATGTTTTGGAGAGAAGTCCTTCTCACAACAAACTACCATCATAATAGGAGCCCAACTAAAGCTATGAAAAATAATATTGTATATTAGAAAATCCAATATATCTTATATGAAGATTTTTGGAAGCAAAGCCTTTATCTTATTTCTACAATAATAATAATTCATTAAATCTCATTCAAATTCACCATTTCAACATAACATTAATACTTACTAGTATAATACACAAGATTTAGAGCTAAAATGGTAAATTTAAGAAGAAAGAGAAGAAAAAATAATTGAATTTATTTATGTGTTTTTGTAAAACAAACTGCTTAATTGTTAAATTGACTAGAAAAAAATCTGTTGTTGATAAAACTATATAAAGTAATTCAAACACTAGCAAAGAAAACAAGATACTAAGCCTTTATAATGGTGGTAATAAAGTTTTTTAAGACTCTTTGATATATAATTAAATATGGCTATATTCAATTTATTAAAGATTCTATAATAAAAATAATATAATATTATATTATATGTATATTCTTTAAGAAAATAATGCTTAACCATGCTTCTTAAATTTTAAAAAATGAATAAATTATAAAACTTTAAAAATAAGAATTTAAACAATTTTCTTAGATTTATTGATTGAGACCAAACAAACCATGTCTTCTTAAACTATATACTAGACAATGTGATATAAGCCTATATAGCCATTTATTGGGCTCAAAGATCAAAATAAAAATTATTCTTACTTAAGTTGGACTTTATTAAAGCATACAACTACATTAAATAGGAATTAATTTATAAATCAATAGAGACCCTTGGATTTAGTATAAGCTTTATCAAATTGACCAAATTATTACTCTTAGATATAGAAGCACAAGTTAACATTAAAATTTCATAATTTTTTATAGAGGTCAGATAAAACTATTTCATATCACCTTATATTTTCTAATAATAAAAGAGGTATTTAAATAAAATATTTAGCTTGCAATTAGCCAAGTTAAAATCAAAAAACTAGTCTTACTTGAAATTAAAGAACAAATAACTATTATGGATAAATAAATAAATAAATAAATAAAACATACACACTCAAGAAATAGAGTATTGTGACAAATTACAAGCTATTGCATACAATACATTGGTCTTAATTTGATGGATTCAAAAACCCACAATGCATTATTGATGGAGTAGTTGTTTTTTGATACATTTTATTTTATAAAGCATTAATTAATATAAAAACTCAACTTAATAAGTATTTCAAAAGAATAAAAAAAACAAAAAACAAAAACAAAATAAGCATTTTGTGACTAAACTATTACCAAAATCTATGTATGCAAAGATTTAAAAAAGAGTATGCAAGCCATACCATAGGAACTAACGAAAAAAGTCATCAAAAACATAATTCCTTTGACAATTTCTATTTGGCACTCAACGTTTTGCCTTGGAATGAAACCACCTTTCACATAATTAAAACCACAATTTCTAATGAAAAGATAATGTTTTATTTACGTGTGATAGTTTCTTCTGTGAACGAATTATTCCAGAAAAGGATAAAGAACTGTGAATAAAGAACAGGGACTAGGAAGCATAAATTAGTTGAATATGTTCTGAGAGCTTGAAAACATGCTTGAAAGCATAATCTCAAATTGATAAATGTGGAAAAAACCACAATTCACAGCATCTACCACAGCTGGTCTGCAGGGAACTTACTACTACATTCGAAGTGTGACTAAGTTCATTAAGATGCCTCCAAACGAACACTTCTGGCGCACATCAACTTTGAATTGGCTGATGAGTCCTCATGGGAATTAGCTTGATGGAGTCAGTACAGATGATCACTGTCGACTATAACGTTACAATATCGGATAATAGAACGATCTACTTAATTGGCCTCTGCGACAACTTTTTTCTCTTGGACGAAAAAATCCTGCAAAGCCATCATCTCAACAGGACTACCTTTCAAACCAGTAACGGCCTGAAGAGTAGCTACGGCTCCCGCAATGGTGGTAATGATAGGTACCTTGTAACCCAAGGCCAATCTTCGCAATTGCCTACCATCAATTTGATCAAGGGCATCTCCTGAGCTGGTAATGATCATGAGTTGAATATCTCCGTTCGCTAGCAAGTCAGCTGCATGTGGCCGTCCCTCATGAAGCTTTAACACCCTCTCAACTTCTATGCCAGCTTTTCCTAAATAGTTTGCTGTGCCGTCGGTACACAGAATTTTGAAACCAAGGTCCTGGAAACCCTTCGCAATAGGTACAACCTTTTCCTTCAACATATCGTTCATGCTTATGAAAACAGTTCCAGTCAGAGGTAGCCTCTGGTTGGCAGCAATTTGAGCTTTGGCAAAAGCCTTGTCAAAATTGAAGTCAATGCCCATGACTTCACCTGTGCTTCGCATTTCAGGACCCAACAGCACGTCACATCCTTGGAACTTGTCGAAGGGTAAGACTGCTTCCTTCACTGAAACGTGACGAGGAATAACTTCCTCTGTGAAGTTCAGATCCGCTAATGACTTGCCAGACATTACCAGAGCAGCATACTTAGCTAAAGGATGCCCAATTGCCTTCGACACAAATGGAACTGTTCGAGAGGCACGGGGATTAGCCTCGATAATGTAAACCTCACCCTCCAGTGTAATTGCATACTGGCAATTCATCAAACCAACAACTCCAAGTCGGCGAGCAAGTTTGGTTGTATAGTCGCGGATCTTTTCCAATGCCTCCGACCCAAGATTTTGGGAAGGAAGTGTACATGCTGAATCACCTGAGTGCACACCAGCTTGTTCAATATGCTCCATGATACCTCCAATAACGACATGCCCTTCAGCATCCGTCAGGGAGTCCACATCAATTTCAGTAGCATCTATCAGGTACTTGTCAACCAGAACGGGCCTCTCCGGGTCAACCTCCACAGCCGTCTCTAGATACGTCTTCAACTTTTCGTCGTTGTACACAATTTCCATTGCCCTTCCTCCAAGAACGTACGAAGGCCTGACCACAACAGGGTAACCCACTCTCTTTGCAATTGCCAAAGCATCATCTTCACTTTTTGCGATTCCGCCTGATGGTGACTTAATCTCAAGCTCATTGAGGATAGCATCAAACCTCTTCCTATCCTCCGCTGCATCTATCGAATCTGGCGTCGTCCCCCAAATCTTTACCTTGCCCTCACCACTAGCAGCATCAGGTTGGAACTTCTCCAGGTATTCTTGAATAGGAACAGCCAACTTCAGTGGTGTCTGACCACCAAACTGCACGATAATTCCATCAGGTCTTTCCAGATCGATCACGTTGCACACATCCTCCGCTGTTAAAGGCTCGAAATAAAGTCGATCAGAGGTATCGTAATCAGTAGATACGGTCTCTGGGTTCGAGTTCATCATAATAGTTTCGTATCCGGCATCCTGCACAGCTCCCGAGTTCCATCACTATCAGCATGATTGAACTCAGTGCGGATCTATTATGCATAGTTCTATTAATCAAAATACGAATTTACTCGTGCTTATATTTTAAGTAACGGGTGCAGCGTATCACATAAAATTTGGACATTCAAACTCGCGTACCCCAAGGGAGAAAGCTGCGTGGCAGCAACAGTAATCGAACTCAATTCCCTGACCAATCCTGTTAGGTCCACCTCCAAGAATGAGCACCTTCTTACGCGTAGTTGGAGCTGACTCACACTCTGCGTCGTAAGAAGAGTATAAGTAAGGAGTATTGGCCTCAAATTCCGCAGCACAGGTGTCCACACGCTTATAAGCAGGTTTCACTCCATGTTGAAGTCGGTAAGCACGGACTTCTAATTCCGTAGACTTTGTAGCATATGCAATCTGCTTGTCACTAAAACCTCGCCTCTTGACTTCGTAGAGGTCATCTTTGCTGAGGTCACTCAACTTTACACTTTCCAAGAAGTTTTCAGTTTCCAACAACTCGCCCAGCTGGGAGATAAACCACGGGTCGATGAGTGTCAAGTCGCAGATCTCATCCTGTGTCATTCCACGCTTCATGGCAGCATAGAGAGAATACATACGCTCAGGGTTGGGTACACGCAAGTTGTACTTAATTTTATCCCAGTCCCATTCAAGCTCCTTGACCTTCTCACAGCCCCAACCACTATGCCCCGTCTCCAAAGACCTCATCGCCTTCTGAAACGACTCCTGAAACGTCCGCCCCATAGCCATAGCTTCACCAACAGACTTCATTTGCGTAGTCAAGATTGGCTGAGAACCAGGGAATTTCTCAAACGCGAATCGTGGAATCTGTAAAACTCCAAAAAGACACGAAATCCGATGAGTTAGTGTATTCATTTCAGCATGATGACATCCTAGTGCATTAAAAATGAACAATGTCTCCAATCAAACAGGTCACAAAACACATTGGAAGATGAATACTGTACCTTAGTGACAACGTAATCAATCGAGGGCTCGAAACTGGCTGGAGTTTTCCTCGTGATATCATTTGGAATTTGATCCAGTGTAAATCCAACAGACAGTTTCGCTGCCATTTTAGCAATTGGGAAACCAGTAGCTTTGGATGCAAGTGCTGAAGACCGAGACACTCGAGGATTCATTTCAATGATCATGACCTCGCCATTCTTGGGATTCACAGCAAATTGCACATTTGAACCTCCACATTCTACACCAATCTCCCGAATGATTGCAACTGATTGATCCTGCATACAAATAAACACCGCACAAGGTTACTGTAGAGCACGTACACAACGCCAACTTCCGCGTCGAGTACCACCTCATGTTCAAGCCCAACATCAACACGCAAGGAATCACAACCGCATCAGGACAAGTACAGTGCAAACAAAAGATAAACATTACCCTCAAGCGTTGGTACTCTTTGTCTGTCAAAGTTTGAGCAGGAGCCACAGTTATAGAATCCCCAGTGTGGACACCCATGGAGTCAATATTCTCAATTGAACAGATGATCACCACGTTATCGGCCAAATCTCGCATCACCTCCAACTCGTACTCCTTCCAACCTAGTAGAGATTTTTCAACTAAAACCTACAGAAAACCATTTCAACTTCAGTATGCACACAATGATGGTTCACAACATTTACTGGACTAAGTGATCTAGTGTTGTGATAGCTTAATTATCTGAATCATGAACGAAAAAAATTCACGTGCACCAGCGCCAATGTTGACTCTGTCTGGATGCACAAAACAAGGGGCACCAACCAATAAAAACGTAGCTAGTTCTCCGATACATTACTATCCAGAAAACCCACACCAGAAATCTTCAGAGAGGCGATAGCCGTGCAGATGCTGACTCGAGCGTTTTGTCCACGGTAAGATGATGGCCATTGTTATGACGTAAGATGATGGCAATCAAGTGCTAGATACAAAGTCTACAGCTCACCTGCGAATTAATGCTTGCGCTAAGACCAGCTTTGCAAATTGTCTCGAACTCTTCCTTGTTGTAGGCGATACCACCACCAGTGCCTCCAAGGGTGAACGCCGGCCGGATAATTAGCGGGAACTCACCAATTCTCTCAGCAATTTCAAAGCACTGATCCATAGTATGCGCAATACCCGAGGGTGGGGAGTTTATTCCGATCTTAGCCATGGCTTTCTTAAATAATTCTCTATCTTCGGCTTTCTCAATAGCATCTAGTTTAGCACCTATCAATTCAACGTTGTACTTGTCGAGCACTCCACTTTTTGCCAGAGCGCAGGCAAGATTTAGAGCGGTTTGTCCTCCCATGGTAGGCAAAATTGCATCAGGCCTCTCCTTTTCGAGAACCTTCTCGACGAGTTCAGGGGTCATAGGAGTGATGTATGTGCGATCAGCGGTTTCGGGATCTGTCATGATTGTGGCAGGATTTGAGTTGATGAGGATTACTTCATAACCCTCTTCCTTCAAAGCTTTACATGCTTGAGTTCCTGAGTAATCGAATTCACAGGCTTGGCCAATTACAATAGGACCTGTCATATTAAAAGGCGCCATCAGTAATCATCAGTAACTACAAATACAACATATATATATATATATATATATATATTTCAATTTCAATTTGAAATCCGCATGTGTATGAAATGACCAGCGCGAGAATAATTCATATAATCAACCTCTGAGTTTTCTCCAACAGCCAGTCAACAAACTACAAAACTCTGATAGCTTCACTAGACAGTACATTGACAGCGCTTCGCAAGGCTAGACAAATGGTCACAATCCACACACAAGTGATCTAATGCTGCCTACGAGTGACAACTTTAAAGCTTCACAGATAAACCATTAAAGAATCAACATCTCATGAAAAAGCAATAAGCATAACCAAGTTTTCGCATCAAATGTATAATGACGAGGAATACGTGCTCGACTGTAGACAGAGGAATGAAAGACGAGAAAGGAGTTATGGTCTGTTAACAGACCTGCTCCCAGTACGAGGATTTTCTTTAGGTCCTTTCGCTTGCCACCGTTAAACCCTAAATTGCTCCACGACGCAAACGGAGCATCTGGGGATGAAGGGGCCATCTCCTTGACCTCGCCGGCCACACTCCCAATCTCCCATTTAATACGCTTTCCACCAGGTGGAGTCTGCCCCAGAGCACCGGGGCTATAGAAGTACACCTCTGGCACAGGCTCCGATGTCCTGCGAGAATTGGAGTAGCTGTCCCCCGACGCAGCAGAGACAGAAACAGCCCGTCCGGCACACCGCAAGGTAGGGAATATGCAGGTCTTAGAAGGGCACGGAAGTGGCACGGTGGTGCTCAAAAAGGCCGACTGCAGGGGCGCCACTCTTGCACGCCGAGAAGCATGTTTACGAGCGCCAGCTGAGGTCGATGCGACCTCCACCGCTGGCATTGCGGCTGCGACAGCACCACGCATGCGAACTCCTTCCATTGTCACTAACTAACTCCACCAAAGCTCAAAATCCTACCAACAGTCTGCTTCAGACTGCAAAGATCAATCTCAGAGTGAAGGCTAAAAACCAAGCAGCCTCACTCCTGAGAAGTCTCCTTGTTACAATGAAACGCGGTCCGTTTTTCTGCCTCCTCGCCGCAACAAACCACCTCGGCGTGTGTAGAACGACACGAGAAATGCAAATGGCCCCCGGGATGAGGTGCCTACTTCGATGCAGGCGCAAAAATTTCCAAGTGGAGAACCTGGAACCGGAATGGGAATTGGCGCCGCTGTCTTTTGCTGAAAAACCCTGCGGCCAGTGTCAGGTCCACTAGATTCCTAAACCCCCCTGAGGTGTTCTCCATGCATACCCGGACCAGTGACGCCTCCAAGGCCGTCATGCATCGTGCACCGGTCGTCAACCAAAGTTTCTGGCATTATGTCCACCTCTGCGAATGGAATCTTGACGTGTCGCCCTGCGACTCAGCCAACGCTGATGTCATCAACCACGTCACGTAGCTAGATGCGCCACATCCCAAAGACGGCTTGCTTGGCATGTGAAGAGCATTGAATGATATCACTTAAACCCACTTCGTTTCTTTCATTTTTATTATTTTTTCTAAAGAGCATTAGGGGGATGTCCATTGTACAAATTACAATTTCACTTTTTTAAATTTTGAAATTAACATCTGATCTAACATTTTGTAGTCATTTATAAATCTAAGATTTCGGATTTGGTTAAGTTCTCATGATTTCTCGAATAGATCTGCAAAGTTTAAATAAAACATACACCAACTTTTCCACTTTCCATTTGTCATTTTATACTTTCATGCACCTACAAAATTATAATTATTTTTTTATTTTTTCACTTAACTTTTCCTTTAAGATTATTTAAAATCAAGCTCCAAAAATCATTACAAATCCAATAACTTGAATGTAACCCAAGCAACATCTAAAATTGTACATTTTTGATAAATTATTTTTTACTTACACAGTTGTATACATGGTCTTTATCTCATTTTTTTAAGAAGGAAATTTTCAGATGAGATTATCAATCGATTGTTATTAATTCTTCCAATAAACCAACCAAAGAATTCAATTATAATAAAGTGTATGGGGTACCCTTGTTAGTTTTTTACAGATGCTCATGCATACTCTCTTTGACATATCCACAATCGGAAATACTCGCAATTGAAAATGCTCGCCATTACTCATGCGGGTTGGTAGAATCACAGGCATGCGAATTGTCCGGTCCACTTGGATGATTGTAGCCGTCGGCGAAACCACAAATCCTGCACACCTCATCCTCACTCGCTGACAGCATCAGTCGCATTGCGAACGGAATCCCACAGTGCTTGGAGTTGTCGAGATCCAGGATTACCACTTGGGATTTGTGTCTACATCGAAGAAACCCCGCATCGTGGCGTTTGAGAGAACGGATCGTCTCTTGAAGACAATTCGTGCGAGTTGCGGCGAGCCGCCGGCGTGCAACTGGATTCCTTTGCATGTTGTTTTTCCGGTGGGTGATTGGGGAGGTCCAACCATGGCGAAGGCCACTATGAAGACCATGTAGTTGTGGGGATTTTAGACGAGGAATTTGTAGTTTGGGCGTGATGACGCAAACTGAAGGAGCTTCAGAGGGAGATTGCGCAGCGCATTCTGTATCTGCTATCGATGATCATGTGTCAGAAAGTTGTGGAATATTTACTTTAGAGATTGAAGTGTACAATAAACACATTTTAATTATCAACGCAACACTTATTGATGTGTGTTGTTGATAAGATTAGTTTCTGCTGGTTAAACATCTCCAAACGAACCTCTTGCCGAACCCTGCCGGTTTTGCCCGTGCTTGAATTTTCATTCCCCTCTATCTCCGTCCTTTGTTCCTCAGGATCGCCGAGCTCGTTTGTGAGCTTCGTTGTGCTAGATGCTGTCTGTGGGCTTATGTGATTTCTGCTTCTACACAAGCACACAGAACCGGACCCAAGTAGCTGACAGCAGCTTCGAATTCTCTTGATCAAAACAGATTTTTGCCGAAATAGAATCAGCGCAAATTGCCTTTAAACCTGGCACTTAATTTGGTAGAAGAATCATGAGTCTCAGCCACGAAGGTGCGGATCCCATGAGGAGCAATGGAACTCGAACCACCTGCATACTGTCTGAGATACAATACATCTGGTTATAATCACGAAGCATCACCAGTTGAGTAATGACTTGAAATTCAAGCCATGGAAACAAGAGCAACACATCCAGCAGTCCAGTTGGGTGCTGTGCTAAGTTTTGCACAAGATATGTGCGGAAAACAAGGCCGTGAAGTAACATTGCGAACCCAAGAAAAACGCATTGTAGTAGTCGCACCGCTGAGAGTGAATCCTCCTCAGATCTGTTTATGCCAGGCCTAGAAATGGTTCAGCTTTTGTGTTGCTGTTGGCTTGTGCGCTTCTCAACTGCGCATTTCCATTCGTTTCTCATTTTTTGACAGAGTAGTGTTCGTGGTATCGTGTGGTGTAATGTTAAGTATTATCTCGTTTTTTTGGAGAGAGGTTTCTTGCTATGTTGGGGTTATTAGAGGAATATAGTGCTTTTGTTGCAGAGTTCGTCACCTAGGCATAGTTGCTTTCTTTCTTCTGTGGGTTGGATACACTACAAATTAATGCCGATTGTTATTTGAAGGCTGAGCCAGTTCCTTGTGTTGTATACATGGTTGACGCAAGAATACAACTTCTTTAACTTAATCTGGTAATTTATCAATTTTTTCCATAGGCCACGGATCTGTAAAACAGTGCTTTCTTTGATAATGTTAATAGAGCCTTCTGTGCAAAATTCCTTCTACATCCAAATCGTAATCGCGTGTGGTGAAAAACGTTGAATCCTCTGATTTTGTTTCATTTTGTGCATGGACTCATTTATTTTGGGACACATTCGTCATGTGCCGACTTGCTACAATTGGTTCATCTGGGACTTGTTAATGTTTCTACAGTTTAGAAGTGTCCTAACATCTGGCCTTTCTTCGTGGCATTACCTCTTAAACCTCTTTTGAACAATACAATCATGCCTGAAGTGCGCTGTATACTCATCTTCTTCCATAGTCGTGATTTTCAAGAACTTCATAGCCTCAATTTTGCAAAATCGCCTCATTTTGTTGCAGTTTAGTTATTCGCAACAGGAATGAAGTCGTCTGCGGGGACGACATCGAGAGTAAACAAGGATGGCACTACTTGAGTATGTACTCGTTGTTCCTGTCGTGTACGTGAAGCTCTTTGGGTATACAGAAGGCATAGCCCCTGTAGAGTGGGGAATTCTGTTTGCTCCATCTTCATAGAATCTTCTCTAGCTGAATGTCATGCTGTTCCACCTCATTATGATCCATCGGCAATTAAAATCAGAGCAGAGTTTTGAAGCATGGATTTGTTCAGCAAAACCAATAACTCAGTTTTCATAATCTCCTCGAGAGCAAACTACGATGTCACTTGTCGGGGGAACTGAATAGAACACTCGCGAATGTGAATTGATTTTGCTGAATTTAATGTTTTTCTACAAGGGTTGCGAAGGAATAGTTGGTTTTGACGGGATGAAGTAGACTGGAATGATCGAGCTCCTGGCAAGTGGAAAGCAGACGAGGCGCATTTCATACAAAGTTGGCTGAACTTAGTACGATACTTCACCAAAACATCATCATCGACCAAAGTCGGCTGAACTTAGTACAGAAAAATAGTTTAAGTAATCCTTGCCTTTGATCCCCAATGTTCAGAGCGACCCCTTCATCAAATCATTCGGTCACCGAAAATAAGAGTCCTTCGTTAGGATGCCGACCCAGATGCAGGCGTAGCTAATCATTTTTTGAACACTGTCTTCTTTCTGTGCATCAGATGCTTTAGATCTTTTTGTACAGCAGTCAAATGCAGACGAGATTGGTTCAGCACATTGACTGGGTTCTATTGACGAAACGTTCAACGTGTACATCCAGAAAGCTATCTGAAACACAACGGGAAGCAGACTTCTCCATGAGGACCGTCCACACCAGAGGCTAATGATTCTGGGGTAGCAGCGTTTTCCTTGAAGTTATCGGCGTGACTTCCCGAAAGCGTGAAACAAAATCCTTGTACACCTCATGTCGTCATTCCACATGCCCTAAAAACCAGATGTTGGCACGGTCATGTCCCTACAATAGCGAACAATTTTCCGAACAACCTAGGTAACTAGCAAAATCACGCAGAACCAGTTAATGAACACGGCCAGCGATTGGAAAATAACTTCAATCTGAGTTCTTTTGACGATGTTGCTAGTTGATATGAGCTATTACGAGTGGTTGGACTTGCTGCACAACCAACGACCTCCAACGCCACATTCACAAGAGCAACTACCCAACTTATTTAACTCGTTCCTCTTCCTTTTAAGCATCTCCTGTTCCATTTCTCTTACACAGCACACTGAATCAGGCTTACGGCAAGAGGCAGGATTTAGACAAATTTCTGAGTAGCTTCGCAATCAGCCAAATGTGATTAGCGTCATTTCTGCCGCCAAAGATAAAGCAATTGGGCACATGGACAATCGCTAGCAAATGATTGGTCCCAGTACAGACTGGATATCTGGAGGGTAACTTCCCCACAGGGTAACTTACTAGCTCTTAAAACTTCACATGGAGAGTATGCGAGTTGCCGCAAGCCCTTCGGAGAACCAGAGGGGAGATTTGGGTATGCTCTGACCGACGTGGCTCTACTCTAGAGGTCCGCTGGATCTTGTGTACAGCATGAACCAGAAACGGAAAGCGCAGGAGAATGAAGCAGCACCAGGGTGAATCTCTCGATGGGTCACGCACCACTTCTTTGATCCCAATCTTCGACCACAATCTGCAGAACTGTGTAGTACAATGCAACACTACCTGTACTTCTAGATAGATCTCTTAAAATCAACTTGGGTACAGAAGCTCTTAATCCTTTCGTCTTTGATATTGGGGCAGTGTTTCGGTGGCAAGACCAAGTGCTGGGTACCCAGGTATTCTTTGAGGTTACGAAACTGCGGAATTTCTTATCTTAGAATTCTGAATTTTGTACTTTTAGTGTCCATCATAGACCTTGCGAAACACGATTGGGGTAGGACGATTGCATTTGCCTTCTTTGTAGCAATGGGGACTAGAAGTCTGTGCCGAACGTATTCTAGTGATCAAAGTTCACGGCTTGTGTTGTGTTGTGCAATTGATTGTTTGTTTCTGATAAGTTTATGTGGATTCTCGTACCACAGACTGCGGAATTGAAGCCCGTCGTATATCAGAAAGGCGTTTTGAAGTGCTTCAACAACTCTCTTTCTCTCGCGTGAGGGGCCTGTGCCATCGGGAGAAGAGACTGAAATGGCCCAAACAATGAAAACTATGCAAGTGCTTGGCATGAGCGGCTCATTGGCTGGTACTTCACAATTCGTTGACAATTCTGTTTCTCTCCGAAGTGCAAAAGGGTTATCTAAATGCAGACGACCAGCTTTCTCAGTGAGAGCCCATGTGAAGGACGAGCATAGTACCCTTGCGGTAACGACGCCAGCCACCATCACCTCCATCGTTGTGTTGGCTGATGCCGGTGCAGCGAACGCCCTCACTAGCGAAGATGTCACTGGAACTGTCTTGAAGGTAAGAGAGTCCCCGTCAGAATTTTCACCTATGTACCTTGTGAATTGTAAGTCGCAAGGTCTCACAATCTGTCGAAATAATTCAACTTTCCTTCTATTTTCTTCGGAAAGAAGGATACAACAACTCGTAAACATATATGTGCACAAAATCTCGTTGAGAGACCCTACGCCATAGATGCGTGTCTCAATCTTGTCGGCTTCTGTTCACTAGACCAACCGAGATTCGAAGGTGTCATTGTGATTGTATCATTGTGATTCAAAGGAGTGCTAGTAAGAATATCTTCCTCTGAGATATCCTCTCAATTCACAAGTGAAATTAATTATGTACATTCCTTTGTATTTCTGGTTTTGACGAGAGCACTCTGCTCTGCTTCAGATGGAATCGATTGCCTCTCAAGTGGCCCAAACAGCAGTTGACGTATTCAACGCATCCAAGGACGTCTTTCAACAAGTTTTCACCTCCGTGAAGCCCGCTGTGGACGTTGCCACTCCTTACGTCCAACAGACTGCAGACTACGCGTACAAATCTGTCTTACCCATTGCAACAGACCTAGAGAAGCAGGCAGTGAAGGCCCTTCAGAGCAACGGCATTGACACGAAACCTGCACTGGATGTCGCCAAGGTAACTTTAAATATCATAAGAAATACCTTCAAATATCTAGCAGTAGACTTTACTGCGTCTCATTACATCCATTACAAAATGATGTCGCCCTCATTGACACTTTCATCAAAACTCATTCCTGATTGTTATTTGGTCTGCCTATGTGTGCCCACATCGCCATGAATTGATTCTCCTCTCTTGAACGTGGTCTTGGGTGAATTGTGTGTTGTACTAAATGCACCTTGCGAATGTTCGCAGACAGCAGTTAGCGTTGCTGGCGAAGCAGCCGGACAGGCTGAGAAGTACATTGAAAGCGCTCAGCCATCAATTTCAAGCACTCTTGACAACGTGTTATCCTCAGACCCCCTGGTGTTAGCCACAGGAGCTGGAGCCTTACTACTTTTGTATTTCTTGGCTCCTCCTTTGCTTTCGAATGTTTCCACCGCTGTGCGGGGATTCCGGGGTACGTGTGCCACTGTTGATAGAATTGGAATCTGCGCCTTGGCTGTCGATGCTTTGCTTTCTGTAACGGATCCTCTATTGGAGGGACAAGGATCCCCGAATGGTTTGTCAATTAGAAAATCCATACCCTCTCTTACCGTCGCTAGAGTAATCTACTAAAAAGCTTGTACATATTGCGATGAATCCCACAAATCACTACATTCTCTTGGTTGGCTAAGACTATGACATTTATATGATATGTGCAGGTGAACTTACCGCTCCCCAAGCTTTAGATCTTCTGACGAAGCAAGACTACGTTCTTATTGATGTGAGAAGCGAGAAGGAAAAGACCAAGTCTGGTGTACCCAGCTTGCCAAGAAACGTGAAGAACAAGTTCTTGTCTATTTCGTAAGTTCCTTTGTACACCACTTCGACTTCCTCATCAGCGACAAATGTGGCATTGTAAAGCCATGTGATACAGTACGCCTTGTGCGAGCGTGTACTATGTGGCCTCTGCCTGAAATGTTCCACACAATGGGTTCAACCCTTAAGAAATTGTCTACTAACCTGAAAGTTTTGTTTGGAGACAGAGTTGAGGAGTTGGCAGGGAAACTTAGGGGGCAAATTCGCAATGTCCGCAAGGTTGAGGCAGAGATTACTGCCCTCAAGATCGCATCCATGAAAAGACTTGACAAAGGTTCCAACATCGTCATCATAGATTCGTAAGCGTTTCTTTATCTCGGCTCTTTGCACTTTGCTTTTCGAACCATGGTCATGGTGTCTTATATGACACTACTACAGCCTCTTCTTGGGCTCTACATAGTAGTTTGTTACGCTTTGTTGTTAACCCTTAGTCATCTATACAATACTTTGACTTGGACACTGACCCTACATATCATTCACTGCAGGAACGGAGATATCGCCAAAATCATTGCCAAGTCATTATCAGGATTAGGATTCAAAAACGCTTGGATCATTGCCGACGGCTTTGATGGAAGAAGGGGCTGGGTACAAAGCAGTCTTGGCACAGAGACCAACTCATATGCCGAGGTCGTCCCTTCTCGCATGAACTCTGGAGGTAAAACATCCTCATAATCTGGGAGGAGTCAGTTGTTGCGGTTCAGATTTCTATGCGACAAAGAATTTTAATTTGCATTTGTCTAGAAAATCCGCAACAGCTATGAAGAAATTGGCCAATTCAGTACTAGGCTCATATTCTTTCTGTGAACATTTGTGGAAACTGGCTTTATTGACATCAAAGAACGTTTTATAGTAGTCGTCTTGGTGCAAGACACAGCATAGTCAGGGCCTCGCAACACACTCTTTTCTGGCGATGGTGATGAGTTAGTTAAAAATGTTATTCCTGAGCTAGAATTTTGAATGCTTGTGTATGAGAGCTGCAGCTTGCAAGTTTCTGTTGTTGATACAGTACCCCATTGATTATGATACCAATTGCCTGGCAGGTTACTAATGTTCCTGATTAACGTCGTGCAGGAACCAGAAGATTTTTCTCTAGCTCAGCAAAGAATGAATTGGATGGCGGTTCCTCACGACTTAGACTCCTTCCAGGGTCTTCGGACGATTAAACGTCATTTACAGAGTCAGAGATTTCATCCCCGACTCTCAGATGTATTATCAAAAGCATCGTACTTGCGAACTTCTGTATCACCTCAATTGGGAATTACTATATTTAGCCCATTAGTCTTGGTGGAAAGAGCACTGCATTACTGAGGTCTAGATTGAAAATGGAGATTCTTGTGTACAAAAATTTTTTCCATGATGCGGCGTTTGACTCAGACTGCTTCCATCAAGATGCAAGTCGACATCCATTTGTTTTCAAATAACTCCAACCAATAAAAGAATGCTTTTATCCTCACTAAGTGCTATTTGACGCTCAACTTTCGGAAGAAACAATCTATATGTCGCGCATTCGAGCTATTTCGTGAAGGGAAAAATAAGATAAAATAAAATAAAATAAAAATTGTTATTCATGTCGTGATGGCAGATGCACAATCTAGTTGCGGCATCCTCGTTCCCCTTTGTGGCTGTTGCTTCCAAAGCACAATCTGCAACATTCTCTGTGCACACTGTGCATTTTCTTTATCAATTCATCTGGTTCCTACTCTTGACAAAGTTTTTGAAAAATATGCTCTGGATTTGCTAATCGACGAGTATCTCACCACTGCACTTCGAGTATAAGCCAAAATTTTATAAGCATCACTTGTTTGCCACTTTGTAGTAGCAAACTATGCTACAACCACCTCCTTCGTCTAATCAAGCTATGCATGCTTTGGTCATACTCAGCTAGCATTCATAAATTTGCACCTTCTTGGGGATTTTTAAGGTTGTGTAATGAGTGCTTCTTCTTTTTGATTACTTTACTTTTTAGCTAAATATGAAGTCAAATGAAGCAAAATCTCATATTTGTATTTGTTGTGTACCACATTATGACATTTCCTAGTAGCTATACTAATCATACGTTGCTGTTCTTTGAAGTACATGTTTACTAGTTAAATATAAGTAAATTGTTTTCTCACGAAGGTTTTGGTCATGGTTTAATTCTAAATGAGTAATAGATTGAACTAAAGCAATATTTGAGTTGTGTTGATATAGGACGTGACTAATAGACAAAGTCTTGATTGCAAAGTCAGTAATTCCATTTGTATTCCAATGCAAGGATACTTAGAAAGAATTTTGACTTTGTTATTGAAGTTATTAGAATTTACTACATTATATTTAATTATATGTTATCTTCATTGGTTTAACAACAATCATATAGTGGTATGAATAGGAACAGAAACATATTATGAAAATGATTGAAAACTTTTTGATTCAATAACAAATTGTAACCCCAAATAATGGATGAACAAATAAGTAAATGTGACAGTTTTTTTGTATTGATTTGGCATTTTCATAAGATTCTATTGTTATTGAATAAAAATACATTCTGTTTCAAACATGTAATTATTCAGGTTTGCTACATAAATGATATTACATTTAAAAAAAAATACATCAAAGCTTTTTTGTTTATAAAAAAATTTAAGATGACACAAGAGTTCAAAAATTTAAAACATTGTTAAATTCATAACAATAATCTTCAAAATAATTGATTTGTTAATTCATATGCATTGTCATTTTTTTCTTAAATGAATAACACCAATTTACAAATACACATACATGTACACTCATATAATTTTTAGAATAAATAAGAAATTAATTTACATTTAATACAAATATAAATAAAGAAATTAAATTCATTTAAAAAATTACATTACAAGAAAATAAAAATATAATATATAAAAAAATTATTTTCTTATATGCTATTTTCATCACCAAACCTAATTATCTTTTTCAAGTACTAATTAGCCTTCAAAAGCCTTCAAAAACCTATCTTGAGACCATAGCACAAACACATACTCAACCAAAAGCCTTCAAAAAACTATCTTGAGACCATAGTAGAAACTTTTAGAAGTTGATTTTGTTCAAAGGTTTTAATGAAACCATCATTTTGAAAAAGAAAGATTTTCCTTACAATTCACAAGATTATTTTGGCATCTATCATAAGTATGACAAACAAAGCATTCAAGAGCCTTACCTAGTAAATGAAGCCAAGTCCTAGCGCAAGAGTGGGTATGAAGGGAACCATGTTCCCCACCCGTTCTCAAGTGGGAACTTCGTCTCTCTCCTTTTGCCAGTGTTCCTCCAAATCCACGCCACATTTTGTTTTTGGCAAGCAAATTGTTGTCAGAGGTTTCAATAATTCCTCGAAGGATTGTAATGCACCGCAAGCAGCGCGTCACTTTGAATTCCCTTCAGTTTCTGTCACCTTGTTCGCGGAGATCGTGAGCCTTGGTGGACAATGCATGTAGTTTGAAGATTAGGCGGGCATCGCGGTGCCCTGGTCGTCCATGTCACCGATTTTTAGACTTCTCTCGTCTGCTTCTTCCTCTTCTTCTGCTTTCCCTACGGCTCAATGCGAGGAATCATTTGGTGTTTTCTTAGATTTTTCCTTTAGTTCGGTGCCGAAGGATTTGTGAGGCAATTTTAGTTATGGTGTTTTCTGTACCCGACGGCTGTTGAATTGTCCAGTCGACCTCAGAATAAAACGGTGGGAATGAGAGACCTAGGTGTCACGCGGGGACTTGCGTTGGACCTGATTGGTATTGTAGGTCGCCGCTTGGTTTGAGATCACGGAGAGTAATCATGGCGATACTCTCTAATTTCGGCAGTGTAATCTGGGGAGGAATTCTTCCTGCTGTGAATTCAATTTCTGAGATTCGGAACAACAGAAGAACTAGGATATTTTGCTCCTTTACTGGGCGACCTCTAGAAGTTCACAAGGAAACACTGTCGACGAGAAGGATAATTTCAAGGCGGAAGTATCTTATCTGTAGTGTATACGACACTCCCGATGATGTTGAGGCAAGTGAGGAAAGCATAGTCCAAATAGACGAAGAAGTAGAGAAGAAAAGAACCGTGGGAGTGTTTTGGGATTTAGACAACAAGCCGCCCAATGGGGTAATGCCTTACAAGGCAGCTATCAGACTTAGAGACCTAGCTGGTGAGTTCGGGCTCGTTGTTGATATGGTTGCCTATGCGAATCGTCACGCATTCATTTATGTGCCGCAGTGGGTGCGAGATCAGAGGAAGGAAAGGAAACGGTTGAATTCGCTGGAAGTCCAGGGAATTGCGACTCCCTATCAACCTTATAGGTGCCAGTACTGTGGGAGAAAGTGCGATACATATTTTAAGCTGAAGAGGCATTTCAAGGGGCAGCACGAGAGAGAACGCAACAAAAGAATTAGCCACTTGAAGCATTTAAAAGGGGGAAAGAAACAGAGGTATATGGAGAAGCTGGCCCAGAAAGAAGACAAGTACCAGGCCATCGCTTCTCAGCTCCTGGTGCCCAAGCTAGGTTACGGCCTTGCTCCCGAGCTGAGACGAGCGGGCGTTTATGTGAGAACTGTGGAGGACCGACCCCAGGCAGCTGATGCAGCGCTCATAAAGCACATGAGTGTTTACATCAACAGGTAATTCTTCGTTTGTGCTCCCTAGTCTCAATTTCTCACTTCACCTTATTCCCACAAAGAAACATTCCTGAAACCATCAGCAACAGTAGTGGTTTGTCAAGTGATATTTGGTGCGGGAATTTGCAGTTCTTCTAGAGATCGAGTTTTCCTGCGACTTAGTATATTGAGAGGTTTTGTTAGTCATCGAATTTCGAGACTGCCCTTCCATCAGTGCGTGCTTTTGATTTTGATTCTTTTACGACATTTGTGAATTCGAAATGATGGTATTGTTTTTGTCACAGAGGTCTAGAAACCCTCATCCTAGTGTCAGACGACTCTGACTTCACCGACATTCTGAGGCTTGCAAGCATGCGGAACTTGCAAACGATTGTAATAGGAGACACAATGACACTTAGTAGACATGCAGACATCTCGTTCTCATGGCAGGAAGTGGCGAGCGGAAGGGCTCAAATGGCAGCTGCAGAAGCGCACAGGCAGTGGACGGACAAGGCTGCTTTGATCAAAGAACGTCAGGATGATTTGGATCAACACGATCAGAATCATGCGGAATTCGTGACTATGCGACCGAATTCGGATGTGTCAGCTTTTACCTCCTCAGAATCTATCGAGTGGGAGAGCGATGGGGATGAGGATAGTGAAGCATTCTGGGAGGGTGATTTTGATTATGAAGTTGAGGGCTTTGATAATGAAGACTTCTCCTCACAGAGCAAAAGTGTCGCAAAGAAGTCCAATAAGGTTTACCAATGAGTGGTCACACAATGCTCCGGAGGGCTTCTGAAGAGAGCATGTTGTTCATAAGGATTCAAAGGACTAGTGTCAACTGGAAAGGCTGTTAGTTGCAATAGTTACGTCGATTAAATTCACTTAGTGACGATGACATGTTAGATGTTCATGCGGGAATGCCAATTTTCTAAAATTTTCGATTGAAAGTTGTACGATAAGCGGTGGATTATGTGCAGTTCAGCAAGTTGTGAATGAGAATTGAGGATGTACTATATACAATTTTTCTATTTGCAGTGAAAAACGTGTACAAAACGGAAGAGTATTTGGAGAGAGGATTTCGACAGGTTACTGTTAAACATGGGGTGCACATGGCACGAATTTTGGTCCAGTTAAAATCGCAGCGATTAAAGTGGGTGCTTAATCAACGCTGAAATACATATACAATAGTGTATAAGAAGTCTTCCTCTCAAGGAACGGAGGACTGAATAATCTTCAGCAGGAAAATCTATCATTCCTCCGTCAATGACTGAGCTAAATTTACTAACTATGACCACCAACAATTTTCTTCACCTGAATTTTTTTTCCAGTGCTAGAAATTGAGAAGAGCTGATAAACCATTCCATCCGAACAAGCCTGGCCTTTCCGCATGGTTGGGAGGAGCGAAATTGAGGGCGAACATTTCTTTGGGGGCAGACCCAGGATTGATGATGCCCACGATCCTCGCTACCACTTCAGCACTGGCTTGGATATGACCCAGATTGTGAGGGTCCATCCACAGTTTGTAAACTAGCTGGAGCTTTCGTTGCTTTCCCTCGATGGGGACACCCCACCTCATGAACAAGTCTTCCCTTTCTTCAGCCGACATCCTTCGTCCCATCTGCCTCGCAAGAAGTTCTCTTTCCCTCTTCAGGTTTCTTGCACTGCACAAATCAATTAGTTGTTCATTCAGCAGCATGTTAGTGTCTGCAACGTGAACCAATGAAGACTTGAGCCTGGGTACTCCTGAGAGATTTGATCGGAAGAAAGTCTTGATGTCAAAAATAATGCAAGATATGTAATGTTAGTCAAGGGCAAGTTGTTACCTGTTACCACAGTTCGGGCTAGCAGGTATTAATTGCTCCTCAATATTGTTGACATTGTGTTGGTACGGTGAAGACTCGGCGTTGAAGTTCTCCTGCAACCAAGTTAAGCGGCGCAATTCCACTTCTATGTAAATGGCATCAGAAGGATCTCCCTTGAATAGGAGATAGAATTGCGTTCTGTGGATGATGGAGACATTGCATGAGTCCCACAACTCGAAGATATGTGCCCTCTGCAGCTCGAATTGACACTTCCAGCTGCCTGGTGATTGTACAGGCTCCATGGCCAGCTCATCATCATTAAGATCGTCATCTCCTTCCTCGTCTCCATTCCCGCTGGCTTCTAATTCAAGAACCTATTGCAAGTATCAAGAAGCAATGAGAGATTGGAAGTGAGACATCACAACGGACTGAGCGCATTGAGGCTCCAACTTCTGGGGATAGCCCTGAACAGCAGGTATAGATTTGCGACCAGAAGTATGCGTCAGAAGTGGCTTGATATACGAACAATCCTTGTACTTACCTGACAGACAAGTAGCTGTTTCTGGTATTGAAGTTTCGCCACACGCTCTTTCAATTCCGTGACATAGGAACGGATGCTTTTGATATTGTCCTCAGCTGCGGTCTTGAACAAATTCTGCATTTTCCGAATGTCCACTGAATTGGATCTTTTGTGGGCACCACCAGGGCTCATTTTGGACAGGCTTGAATTAAGGTCGGATTTGGCTGGAGATGCTCCTTGTTTATGATTTCCGTTCCCTCGAAGTGTTCCGTGATCTGCTCCGTTTTGGGGATGGTTATCACGTGGGACTCGCGGGGGCGTGTTTTCATTGTTCTCGACATTACTATATCTCAAACTCCTCCGAGCAGCTGGAGAGCAAGGCATATCAGCAGTAAGTCGTTGCCTAGCCATGGCGGTCGAGGGCGTTGGGGGGACATCTTTCTTGCGGGCAGGTGTTCTGGGTGATTGTCCAACATCCTACACATTACGTAGATCAAGAAGCATGCAAATGTCAACCATTTGCAGTAAGAGATACTCTGTCCTAAAGTTATGACCAGAAGATCGCCCTCAACAGCGTCAAAAGTTTTAAAAATAGATAAGTGGCATTCGCAGTTGGTTAAATGGATAACTAGAGCTAGAAGGCGCAACAACACAAACTAACGCGTGTAAACTATTCTTTCGGATTACTCGTCCTGACTGCAAGCAATCAGATGCGTTGATACGAGTGTTCGTTCTTCATCAGTTAATTCATCTGGGAAGCCAAGTTTGCAGGATGAAGATTACCTTCGGCGATTGTGCCTCGTTTGCAAGAATCAAATTGTCCAAAGACCTCTGTACACTCTCCAATTGCTCCTCTAATGTTGCTATGGCAGCATCAGCGTCAGTTTTATCCTTGTCTCCCAATCTAGAGAGCTCTTGTCGCAAAGTCGCGGGGTTCAGACTTATGGACTGGCGGAGACTGGCTATATCTTCCTTGTTATCCAAGCACTTTAACCTCGAGGTTGTGGCGCGAAGGCTGTGCATTGTCTGAATTTCTTCCTGAAGTTTCTTGACTGTAGATGCAGCGTCATGGTTCATGCCAGCTTGAGCCATCCTTAAGCATTCAACCTCTTTCTGAAGGGCTTCAAGAGCTCGATTAGCGTCCTCTCCTAGTTCGTCCTGCAGATTTTCAAGCTTGCGGATCTCCTGCACTAGCATTACAGACGCGGCAGTAGATTGTCTTACTGACATGTTTGGTCCTTTTGGTCGAACACTGCGAGGGGGTGTGTGGGGCTGCTGGTTTTGTTCCTCGAATTTTCGGATGAGATAATCGCCCGAATCAGACCACCTTCTTCGATTCGTCGCAATTGACAGAGGTGTGCGGAAAATGGGTTGAGGCCCCGGCGCTAACGGCTACATGCACACGACGTGAATGGAGTTACTTAGTAGCTTACAGCTCCAGTCTAGGAGTTGAAATGAGGTTTTGATAATCGACTACGGACCCCATCCTCTCTGATATTAAATCGGAAATCAAGTTGTGAGATGGAGACATAAATCGTTAGATCTTACAGGTCTTTGCGCCGCTTGCTCGGCAAGCTTCTTGGCTGCCTCTTCAGCTTGCCTTTTGGCCAACTCTTCGGCCTCCAGCTTCCTGCTGACCTCGTCAAGTCGGGCCTGTGCAGCATCACGCTGGACTTGCAGCTCCCTTAGCTCTTCCTCCATCTGTGGGACTTCCAGTCTAAGTACACAAGCTCGGCGGCCGGATCTCACAACTCAAGTGGGAACACCAAAATCCACACGATGTAGAGAGATACAAACCTTCTGAATCTGGAGGTCTTTGGCTTGGAGAAGTGCTTCAGATGAGGCTGAATCAGCAGGAGTTACATCAGGTATTTTCAGCTCGGCTTCCAGTCTAGCCACCTCTTTCTGCAGCTGCTTCACCAGCACCTTGTCTGATACAACCTGTAATTCAGACGTAGAACACGGTTACGATCAGTTACATGAGAATCGAAGAACATAATGAGAAATTTTGGAGAATTAACAGAGGGCTCGAGAATCTGCGTGTTGATCATCTGTGTAGGGGTCTTCATACTTTCAGGGGAGAAGCATCTAAGCATATACATGCATGTGGATTAGAGCTACACTGACCTGTTCAGATTACGGGTATGATAGTGAGAGCAGGCCCAATCGGATTAGCACAGATATAGACCCCATTCGAAAATGTAATATTTTGTCAGACGCGGACACCTCGAGCAAAACAAGCACAGGAACCATACCATGTTGATTTGGGTGGTGTTGGTTACTTCCTTCGCCCTAGTTGCGAATGCAAGGGTGTTGCGGGATTGCTCAACATGGCTATGGGCAGGGCTCATTGTGCAAATAATAGCAGTTCTTGCATTTCCTCCCAACGAATGCTGTAGAATCCTCGTCAGCTTTGAGTCTCTATACGGTATATGCCCTTTGATCTTACTTCCTCCACTGGAAGCAACGGATTAAAATTCAAGTTCAGCATTAAATATTAGGCATACCAAGATTTAAATGAAAATAGGATGCACATGCTGGTTCTTTAACTAATTCGCAAGTTTCAGATGCAAGAGCTCTAGATAGTGTGTACCTGAGCTTGCGAATACAAGTGCTCAAGGTTAGTAAGCTGCGGTTAATGTGAGCTCCTTCCTTCAGCCTGGCTCCATCGGCATTAGTTTGTGATGCTCTCTCACTTCCAGCCAGATCGACGAAATTCTGTAATGAAATGAAGAGGAATTAGTGCTCTAGATTAATGACCATTGAATGTACGTCAACAGAGGCGGAAGGCCTATTCCCATGACGCTGGTCTCATACTAAACCGAACATAGTGTTTAGATAGATGTGATGAACCCGACAGTTACCAGGCTCGCAATTAAAGAGGTTGCTGTACTTCCTGGAGCAACTCCAAATGGGTGGCTCTCCACTGTCTGCACAAACAAGCCAGAAGTTCATACCTGACAGCAGGACCCAACCCCAGCAGGGCTGCGTAAGGATAAACCAATCCCACTAGCCGCCTCCGCACCAATTGCTGAACTCAAGTAATACAAGGGTCTTAAGGGAGAGCGTGTACCAATCGAATGATCTGATGGGACCTGGAAGATACATCGTTTAGACTTGTCTCTCCGACTTGTCTCTGAGCTGCAGAAATGAAACATGAAAACATGCTATAACCTCTGTATCACTGTGAGGATGAAAATGCATGCAATTCATTTTGGCCCTAGACTGGAATTGATCTATGAACAGGAGTCTCACACTTGTGATATTCCATTATTAAGGTTCAAGGTTCCTTTACCTTCGCAAATCTTTATCACCTGCCGCAAATGGTTAATATCACGTACGACCTCCTCCTTTAATTTGTCCACAACAGTACCTTTCTGCAACATGGAATCATCCAGTTACGAGTGGTTCATCTAGTTGCACGTACGTTCCACAAGATACAACAAGTAGAATATATGAAACGCATAGACGAGAATTGAAACGAAAGGAGGCATCCAATGTTCTCCGCCATAGATAGACAAGGTGAAGGATTATTGACTTACTTCTTTGTCATCAAGCAACCGCAGAGGGGCACCCTCAGTGGCCAGCAAATCTTTCACCACCTCGTTGTAAATTTCAAGTGCAGAAACTTTTAGCACAAACTCCCTGTCTGGGCTCTGTAAAAAGTAAGATAAAGAATGCCCTTGAGCAAATCTGGAAAGCATGACACTAATGAATCCCTACTGAGAGAAGGATTTTGTTTCGTAATTGGGAGAGTAACAAAAAGAGCTTGAAGCATACGTTCTGCTACGGTACTGATCATACAAGCCGAAACAGCAGTAGGAAATCTTAATTCGTACAAAACTCCAATGATCAACACCTCAGCGCTTGGGTACTGGAAATAAGAGCTTAATATAAATTGAACATATAGTCTAATATAAAGCGCGAATAGGACATAGCAATTCAAGTCAATAAGAAAAATATGCCGATTTCGTTGACATTCATAGAATGTAACTAAATACAAAGAGGGGCACGTTCCTATCCTGAAACAGAGTAGAAGACATACGCGTTGAATGTAGTCAAAAATGTCTGCAATAGCACTATCGGTGACACCCCTCATTGTGAAAGTCTTCCCGCTGCTGGTCTGCCCATATGCGAAGATCGTAGCTGCGACGATCCAAGTTCAGAACAAATTTGACACCCACGCATGGGAGCTCAAGAAGTTTCAGGTTACAAAATCTTGCAGCTTCTACTGCCTTCAGAAGGTAAGTGCAAGAAATTATCAGAGGATTTGGTCGAGGACATGCTTACCATTGAGACCAGTGAGGGCTGAAAGAGCCACATCTTTAGCTCCTTCTTCATAAACCCTCAGTGTTTGGCAATCAGGCCCAAACACACGATCTGCATGCACACATTGCTGGTCAATCTCAATTCTTGTGCTACCGTAATAACCGCTCAGTTGTGGTCAACTGTGCATTCAACTCACAACTGAGCGGTTCTCAGCAGTGCTGCAGAGCTTCAGGCGTCCTCGAAGCTATAAATTCTATCACAGGCAATAAAGCTTACACCATGAATCTGAATCTGAACCGAGCCAGCGCCGTCTTCTATTCGAAGGTAACGTTGTCACGAGTGGGGAAACGCACAGAGTTTCAATAAATGCATGAACAAATGGAATCTCTGTAACGATTAAGTTGTAGCTCACCAAATGTATACGCAGCAGGAAAGGGTGATCGCTCTGGTAACGCATGTTTATATGCTATGGTATGGCCATTGGAGCACACCCAATCAGAAACGTCGGAACGCGCAACCTCCTTTGCGCTAAGAGGCCTAACTCGGACTGTGACATAGATATTCTCTTCCCCGCTCTTGACTCGCGCAAACTGAGTAGCTCCACCTCTCTCAGTAGCCACAGTCATGGCTGAGACCATAGGCCTACTACGTAGGTTCTCCTTTAATCCTGTTCTCAATGTTGTAACTCTCCCTCACCAGCAGATGGAGTGGAGGCAGAATTCGTCTTCCAACTGAGCACATCAAATCAATTCCAAGATTGCACACGCGCACACCGTGCCGCTCACCGCTCCGGTTTACTCAATCGCACCTCGCAACAGGATTAACAACCGCTCTCAAACCTATCCTCAATACACTAAAACTAAGTAGACAAACTACTTCCAGTGCTGCGGCACAGAACCTCTACAGGAAACCATCCACCGATGACAAAATTGAACATGGTACAGCCTCTAGCAAAATCGCAAACAATCACAGCGCTTTCACAAGTCAAAAGGACCACTGACTTCTCTCAGATACAGGTACAGAACGAGTTGCCAGGAGCTCTATTTCGGATGCAAGGGGAGAGAAATAACTGTAGAGTTAGAAGATAAGCAGCATTAGCGGGAAGACGAAACATGGCGTGACTACGCATTCGGCAGGAATTTGAGACAACGGTCACAAAGACCAGAGGCTCGACAGAGCTTAGGAAACAAAACAAATTGGAGGGATCGAATGGCGAGCTACGGGAACCGCAGGGAAACTCTCCCGCCCAACGGTCATGAGAATGCATAATCTGCCTCCACTCTGTCATTCCAGGGGCTATTCTGCGCGGAATTGGCTATCCGTGCCGGAAAACAAGCATCATTTCAAGTTTGTGCCAGTTCCACGGTGGAACCTGCGTGGGCTTCTCATCGGAACCATACAAGTTAACCAACGTGAATGAATCCGACGCCCGTTCTTCGTCGTAATCAGCGTGACCTAATTTGTGATTGAGCGTTAAAAAAAATCTATTTTTTGTCCACAGGAAATTGAAGTCTGGGCACGAAGTGTTGGACTACATTATAAATAGGAGGTACAGAATATTTTACTACCTTAAATTAAGAATATTTTATCACTCGAATTAAACAGAATGAAAGTGGGATGGATCTTGGAAAAAATAACTCTCGTAAAGATTTTGTGAAACTCAAAATCGCTGGAATTACCCGTCCTTTAAGGTGGATGTTAAAGTATTTTGTGCAATTTTACTTTAAGCTATTTTATTTTTTAAAATTCATTAATTAATGTATATAAATTTATGCATTAGAAATGATCCTTTTAATTGTTTACTATCACAATATTGAAAAATGCACATATATAGTTTTTATATTTTAGCAGACATACTAGCAAAATCAACTAGTAGGATTTACAAAAATATTTAATTAAATTTAATTAAAAAACTAAATATAATCTTGTAATATACTAAGCATTGAACTATTTTTAAAATTTAATAGTGAGATATCATGATGATTCCATTGTATTTATGAACTATATATATATATATATATATATATATATATGTATTAAAATCTATTAAAAAAATTAAATTTGTAAAATTAAAAATATACAACATGAAATGCACACAGATATGATATTTTGTACACATATTAAAATTTACAAAAAGTTATGTATTATAATAATTATTATTAAAAAAAAACACTTAAATTTAATTGAATTCAACAATAAATTGTTTGTTGAAATAAAAGAAACTAAAGAAATATGTCAAGTAGATGGCATGTTATTTAGGCAGTAACAAAAATTATAGTGGTATTGGCAACATTCTTTACTTAATTTGTGTGTTTTGCACTAATATATTGTGTGCAAAACACATTTTATGGTATAGAATCAATATAAACTATACCTACACTAACATATT
Organism: Physcomitrium patens; assembly: GCF_059467195.1. NCBI lineage: Eukaryota > Viridiplantae > Streptophyta > Bryopsida > Funariales > Funariaceae > Physcomitrium > Physcomitrium patens. The sequence continues at coordinate 12,504,741 of NC_143411.1, forward strand.
TTTGGTTATAAATATGCATCTCAAAGGTACAAGTGGTAGTATTAGATAATACATCATAGAGCACAAATCAAAGTCTTATTTGAGTTGTAGCTCAATATACATTTCAATTAAAAAATTGGTAGTATAACCTTACATACACATACACCACTACCACCAAAATAAAAATATACAAAAAAAATCTAAATAGATAGAGATATCCTACAAAGTTGAGGCCATGGAAGCAACTTTTATTTGCTCCTTATAATATTATTGAAGCCCCTTTCATGATGGTGCATCCAACCAACATCATCTTAAGGTAGAAAGTTGATAACTTTAATTTAAAAGTACTTCTATTAATTTCTTAACTTTCTTTAGATTTTTCATTACATTTTAGACATATCCATCTTTCAATAGGGATTTGATTTAAATGTAGTATCAAACACCTTGTTTGTCAACTTGTTGAACAAACATTACATTGAATTATTGTTGTAGCTCCTTGAGGTCTTTGAAAACATGCACTTTAAGCTAGCTAAAATAATACTCAAATAAGATTTTATATTGGTATATATATATATATATATATATATATATATATATAGAGAGAGAAAATAACAAGATGTATAATTATTAAAATAGTCTTTTTAAATTTTTTCATCTTAATGTTCTAATTCCAATACATAACTTGAAAGTACCTTCTTAATCCTTAAAATGACTCTACTAGCTATTATGTCAAATGTAGTTGATATAGTTTGTTATTACAAAGATTACAAGAATGTGAAAAGTTGGTGCAAGAAATCTAGGATGAACTAAGATATTTTGGAATTAAAAAATTTATAATCTTTTATAAGATTAGTATTAGCAGGTTGATATACATAGACATGTATAATGGATTGTTTTTAGATATTGAGTATGTGACAAGGTTTTGTACAAAATTAATGCACCAACCTTTATCAATCATGAATTTAGGAGATTGATAGAATTTGGATTTTATACAGACTTTGGCTATTATTAAGAGACATAATCAGTATGTGCTAGTAACAATTAAATACTTTTCAAAATGTATAGATTTGGTGAGATTACTTTGTAAATTCAGTGAAGAATTAACTTATGCTTTCTTAGATTAAATTCTAAGTTGTTTTGGAGCTCCAACTAAAGTATTAATTGATCAAGCCAAAGAATTCTTAGATGATTTTCAAGTTTTTTTTGTAGCAAGCATTTATTGATCATAGGACTACATATTGAGATAATGATGAGGTAGATAAGTTGAAAAAATACATAGTACTGGTTGTCAAGAAAGCTCTTGGGAAATATAAATAGGGATTAGAACTTGCTATAGAATATTACTTCAGCAAGAAGACTTCTTTGGCCACATTTTTTTTTTTTTTTTTTTTTTTTTTTTTTTGTTGTGTAAACAATAATCAATCTTTTCAACTTTTATTAAATATAATATACAAGTAATAGTTAAAGTTAAAAATAGAAGTATGTAATATACAAATAAAATTATTTCAATATATTATGCTTATGGCTTTTAATAATCTTATTATTATTCAATATTATGATACTTTAAGATATATTACTATTTGAAAGAGAGACTATCAATCACATTTAATATTTTTTGAAGTAAATAAGTCTTTTCTTACTCAAACCTTTTAGCTTATTGTAGAATATTGTCTCTCTATTTAAAAATCATATCAAGTGATAATTCCTTATTTCTTAGGTAATCAAATATTGATTCATTTTTAAAATATGCTTAATGCTCATAGACTCTTTTTTTAATATTATATCATTAATATTTTTTTTTATTATTATTTTAATAATAATTTTCTATTCATTGTCAAAAAAATAAAAAATAATAATAAATGCTATCTTAAAAATTCTTTCTTATTCTTTCAAATATGCCACCTAATTCTTATAAAATTCTTTTTGCTTTGACATAGATTTTTACTCACTCTATTTGTGCTTGTATTTATCAATCTTGCCATATGTACTATCTTAAAGTCTTATTTTTGTAGCATAAAGATACATCTTAGAAAATTTAGGAATTATTTTATTAAATTTTATTAATAATTAAAATGATATTGATTTGTTATTAAGAAAAATTCTCTAATATATAAATAATTTTAAAAATATAATTACTAAAACTGCAACTAAGCAATCTTCTTCATATAAATTACATTATGTCTTAATATTTTTCTTTGATCTACTAGTATAAGCTACTATAAATTCATTGTTTCTATCTTTTCTTTAAATAAAATAATTATAATATCTAAAATTATTTAATTAGAATGGAATTAATTTGATCTTTTAAAAATATATTTTTATGAAATTATTATATTAGTCAATCTAAACTAAAATTTTTTAATTAGATATTAATCAAATCAATTAGTTGGACCAATAAAACCTTGTTATTGTGAAGAAAGATCTTAAATAGTTACTATATTATTTATAACAATTGTATTTAACTAATTGGATGAAGACCAATACAGATGAAGGCCAAAATAGATGAGGATTCAATTTGAATAAAAGTTGAAGCCATTATAGTAACTAGGATTTAGAGTTAGGAAGAGACTTCCAACCTTTTTTTTGAAAGATTCATATGTGTGTGTCAAGGACATACTCACGTAAGCTAGTAATTACATATATAAATAGGTAGAAGTAAGTAAAAGTAGATAAAAGTAAATTAATTCTATAGTATTTGATATGGAAGCTTCTTAGAAGCTATATAGATGCTGCTTTGACTTTATAGGTGTCTTTAATTGACTTTTTGGATTAGAAACGTGGTCAACAAGTTGGCCATGTGCCACACATGTTGTTAGCTTGAAGACCAAGCTAACTATATGGCCCACACGTAGAAAAACTTACCTTGTAAGTCAAGGCATGTGTCCTACAAAGTCAACACATATTAGAGGTCCTATAGAACGTCGCCATGTAGCCCCTAGTTAGATAACATATATACAGACAAGAGTGAAGCCTTCTTCACTCTTGTCAACTCCTTTCTTGTTTCCAGTCTAGTTTCAAGAGTCTTTATGTTTTTTAGACTTTAGCAATAGCCATTCCAGTTTCTCTTTCAATATAGATACTTGTTTATTTATATTTTGTTACCTTTCTTTGAGTGAAGGCTCACTTGTTTGAATTACTTTTTCATCGAGTTTTTGCATTTGACAGATTGATAAGAGTACACTTACAATATCAGAGCTTTGTCTTTTCTTGATTAAGAATAGATTACCCCTTTTTCTTGATAAGACATAAGCGTATTAAGAGTTGCAGATTAACCTCTTTTAAATTGATATTATTTTTAGTATTTTCTTTGTTCTCAAGTCCGTTTTCTTACTTGACTTGAGCAATATTAGACATTTTTTTTTTTTTTTTTTTTTTCTAGATGTTACCATGGTAGAGCTTGTCGAATTGAAGAGTGCAATGACACAAATGTAAGAACAACTGAGGCAATTAATGCTTGTGATGCATCAACTTAATTCACCAACAGAAGGAAGAACAAGAATAACAAAAAGTGGAGATGTAGAGATGGTCAGAGTTGCTTCAACATCTACATCAAATCGTGCTCCTTCTCCCATGGTGGAATACCATTCTCTCGAACCAAGAATTGTCTTATCCGAGAAATTTGATGGTACGAGATTAAAGTTTTGAGGATTCATCAATCAAGTACAATTGACAATCGAACTTCAACCCCAAAGCTATCCAACTCCAGGATCACAAGTCAGGTTTATTGGAACACTACTTTCTAGTTCTGCATTATCATGGTTTTCATCTTTTCTTGAATGACAAGATCTAATATTGGATAATTTAGAAGCTTTATTGGTAGAATTTTGATCTATGTATGGAGAACATGATACAATTTGTATTACAACAAATAAGATCCATATCTTGCGACAAGAAAATCGATTTGTAACAATATATATTTCATAATTTTGACAACTTACGATTGATACTAAGTAAGATGATGTTGCACTTATTAGCCAATTTCTTTATGGACTACAATATGAAGTAAAAAAATTGATGCTCAATTTATCCGATCCTCAAACATTGAGTCAAGCAATTGATTTTGCTGTAAAATGTGACAATCGACTTTTTGAATTTCGATCTAAGAGTCACATAAGTAAGCCTCAACATTATTACAATTCAATAGCAACACCTATGTCTTCTCAACACATATCTTCAGAAATAAAAGATATGCAAATCGATGCAATACATTTCAAACTTCTTACTCAACAAGAAAAGACTCGTCGTCATCAAGAAAGATTATGTTTATATTATGGAGAATCAAAACACACTGCTCAACATTGTCCAAAAAAACAACGCAACCACAAAATGAGGAGTATGGCTGTCAAAGAAGACAATATGTCAAAAAACGAGTTTGTCCAACTATAATAGGGACCGTGCGATTGGAACCTTGTACAACATCTAGTAAAGGTCCTATTCTCTCTTCAAAACCCTCTCTTTATTTTACATTAAATGTTATTCTAGGACCTAAATATTACAAAGCCTGTGCTTTGTAAGATTCAGGAGCCTCAATGTGTTTCTTAGATGAAGAATTTACTAAAAGACATAACCTATTTGTAGTAAAGAAAACTAAACATGTTCATGTAGAAGTCATAGATGGTCATCCATTGTCTTCTAGAGATATCACTTACAAAATCCTTCCTATAAAAGTAATAATCAATGGTCATAATAGCTTTGTAGTATTTAATATCATTAGATCTCGCTCTAATCCAGTCATTTTAGGTTTATCGTGGTTAAAAAAATACAACCTTCAAATAGATTGGATTTTTCAAACTCTTACTTTCTCTAAAAATATAAGTACTAGTGTAGTTAATCAAGTAGAGAGTCATAAGTGCAGTTCAATTAAACCCGTGTTTATAGGTGCAAAAGCTTTCTTGTATGCTGCTATGAAAGATTCACCATATATTATTTATGCCACATCCATTTCTAATGGTGTCGTGTTATAACACAACTATATAGTGAAAATATAAATAAAAAAGATATTATTAATATTTAGTCATCTTGGATGTTAGAAACAGTGGCTAATTCTAGTGCCAATATTCAGAGTCAGTTAATGTCAGCCCACCGACATCATCTAACCAAGTACCCTCCATACCAACGAGACAACCATGAACATTTTCCAATCCTACATGGAACAAGCTTAGTAGGTATATATCGGTGGAAACACCCAATATGCATGATGGGGGTGTAAGAAGACCACTTTGTCATTTCCGTTGCAGACCAGGTTGGTCATTATACCAATGAATGTTCTAATTCCAAAGTCGGTGATGATTACGCACCAATGTATAGGAATTGCAAGCAGACAAGGCATACTTGTCAGTAATGTAATGCTTAGTCCAATTTCAATAAACGGGATCAACAGATCCAAAGCCAAGGAAAAATTGAGGAGATAAATCAAGGTCCTCAAGATTCTCCAATAAATCGGGTGGAATGAGTCCGAGCCGTTCTTACTAGGAGTCGATAAAAGGAGAAAGGATCAATTCAATATTTGGGTGAGTCTGATGTGAAGGACTAATTTGACTCAATTATGCAGATATCTAATCTAGGTCCTGGTATGGACTCCTTACCTAGTATGAGACCTGACTTGGTTGGGCAATCCAATGAGGTCCCAAATATGGAAGCTTTGGTTCAATTTTAAGTTATTTCATTCTCTATGTCGTTTTGGGAGAAACATCGTTTCCATAGAAAGATCCTGTTAGAGATAGGAATTCCGAGGAAGTGCCATCTGCTATTCTAATTCAAAGTCCAAGGCGGGAAAAAAGAGGACCACACGGAGTTAAAAGGAAGGAGAGGATAAAGAAAGGGGCATTCGGAGATCAAGATTGTGGGGTCGGAGAGCTAGCTTCAAGCTCCTTTGAAAGGTATAGAATTGGGTTTCATAGGATTTGAGAGAACTTTGGCAATCGTTGTTGAAAGTCAGTATTTGTATTGGTGATTTGGATTTTTTTTGTAATAAAATTAAGGCTGATACTCTTGACTATTTTATGAAATAGGAGAAACTTTTGCGGTTGAAATTTAGAGGTGTCTAGAGGGTTGAGTATGCCAAGTATATGCAAAAAGTTGTGTTAATCTATCACAACAGATAGAGGATATTTGACCTTTAGTGTAAAGAGATATCGAAAGTTAGCAGATTGGAGTTGTTTAGGGTTTCTATAATATCTGGAGATCTACCGGCTGGAATAAGGTGACTTGGCATGGTAAGTCGAGGACTTCTAGGCGGTGGTCAAGATACATCAATGTAGATTAACGAGATTTTCTTGCAACTTGTAAATTAGATTGGATTGAAACTTCTTGAGCATTTGGAAGGCTTGCAAAGATACTAGTAGTATAAGTTTACAACCATCGGACGGTCATATTGAGAATTACAGCTTGCCAAAGCTCGTTGTCTAGGGTTAGAGTTAAAAATAAAAATAAAAATAAAAATAAATAATAAAATAAAATAAAAAATAAAACTAACAAATAACAAAAGACTTGTGCTTATAAATTCTTGAAGTTATTAAAAATAGTATTTCTAAGCATTTTGTAATGGAATTAAGCTTTTACATTGAAATCCAAAATAGTTGTATTTAGATGGTTGAAACTCACTAGCCTACTTGCATACTTGCAAAACATTATTTTATCTTCTACAGCCGGACGCTCGGTATATTTTCAAGCAAGATAGCATGTAATACGACATAAGTAGTGAACTCGATGTAAAAGCTTGAGGTGGAAGGTATTGGATTTTGTTTATTTTTATTTTATTTTATGGAGAACAAAAATAAAAATTTTGAAAGATCTTTGGAAGGAGCTTCAAATGGAGCTTCTAGTAGAGTTTCCTCTAAAAGACAGGGTATGTACATGGATCCATCCATTGTTAGTATGTTTCAAGCCTTATCATTATCTATGCAAGAACAACAAAGCAATGATCGCAAAGAAGCTTTAGTAACCAAAGCTTTGTAAGCAGTGGTCAATAAAATTGACCAGTTTGATGGAAGGGATATTTCAAAGTATTTAAGATGTTATGTTTGGAAAATGGAATTAAATCGGATTTTTGAGAAGAATATGGTTGAATTATTTGGACTAGCCATGATACAGGAGATAAGAGAACATATTACCTCAATTATGGAGTATTATGGAAATTCATGAGAGATTTTTTTACATGCATTAAAAGACGAATATTTCTTAGAAGACGTTGATTGTGTTACTAAGAAACTATTTTTAGAATAGATTGAGTGGCCTAATAAGAATTTACAAGCAACAGAGCTACTAAGGGAATTTGAAATGCAGTATTCTCAATTATGAAAGGTAGAGAAATTTACATTAAAGCCAAAGAAGGTTGAATTATTTCTTGAAGCTGCTGATAGAGAATTATAAGGGAAATTGGAGTTGCTTCTTGAAGACAAAGAGGAAGATGAAGGATTGACAATATAGTGGAAAAATATTAAAAATGCAGTAGGTTTGCTTGCAAAAAGAGAAAGGAGGAAGGATAGGAGTAATATTCCAAAAGTAGTATAAGCACCTAAAATTCCAGTACATACAACACGACCAACAATGCCTACTGTTCAACCTTCAACATCTTTATCGAAGAAAGGAGAGATGGGGATTGAAGAAATTATACATGGAATGCGAGATCTTCAAATCAAATTGACAAGACTTGAAGAAAATACTTCTACAAATAATTTGAAGAATGTTTCAAGAGAAGGGTATGTACAAAGATGTATCTGGTGTGAGGACATTTCGCATATTAGGAAAGATTGCAATGAATTTAATAATATGATACAACAAGGAATTATTTGCTGAAAAGATGGAAAGTTTGCATTAAAAGATATAGAAAATCTCTTTCAAACCAATTTTGGCAAAGGAGATATGAGAGCATTGCATCAAGATTACTTAATAGAACATGGAGTAGCATCACGAGAAAGTACAAGTTATGGTACTAGAGTAGATGATGACTTTGGTGGAAGTATAGAAACTAGTAAATTTTGGACTTCTGCCATTTCTACAATGCAAAAGGAAAAAATACCTCGGGAAGCATTATTGAGGATTGTAGCTACAATACAAGGTGCAACACGTTGGGAAGATCTTATTGAGTCTCTTTCAGTTCATACATATATTGCTAAAAACCAACATGAAGCTTTGATGGAAGAAAAGAGATGAAGAAATTTTGATGATACAAGAGAAAGAAATTCTTCTAAAAGGTAGACTCGAGGAAACAAGGCTCGTGAGGTAGTTTCACAAGAATTTCCTATAAAGGATACTTCAGCATCGTTGGAAGAAAAAACAAAGGAACCAAAAGATAAGGGTAAACCAATTGCTTATAAGCTACTTTTTGATATTGAAGTGACAATAAATTTAAAAGGGGTGCTGGAAGAACATATATTAAATGCTAAGGTGGAATTCACATTGAAAGAAATTTTGGAAATTACAAAGAAGGAGTTTCATGATGTTATCATTGACAGTATTAAGCAAAAGAGGCAATTAATGGGCGAAGCTAGAATGAGTCATGGTATTGATATAGGATTATATAAAGATGAAGAAGAGGATGATAATGGTTACAAGCAATTAACAAATGAAAAGAATGGATATAATCAATGAGTACGTTTGAAAGATTATAGTGATAAGGAAATAGAAGCTTCAAGCCATTTTACTTGGAAACATTGAACAATGACAACTATTGAAGTATTGGTGAAAGTAGGAGATATAGAAGAACCAATTGTTGCTTTAATTGACCATGGTTCTGAAATAAATCTTATATCTAAGGATCTTTATAAGAAGCAAAAATGGCCAATTGATATGGAATATAGATGGTCAATACAAGCAACTAATAATACACGAGGTGAATTATATGGAGCTTCTCCAAATGTCAAAATTTGGATTGGAGATGTTGCGATAGAACAACATTTTTTTGTTCAAGATATAATGTCTTATCCATTGATTTTAGGACAATCTTATATTACGGCAACACGGATGGAAACAAAAGTACTAGACAATGGTTCTGCTTATACAAGGATATGTAGTGAAGATGGAAGGAAAGCTGTACAGTTTCTAATAATACCTCCTAATCATGAACAAAATTGAGATAGATTGAGGGAAAAACCATTGCCAAGGATTGTTGAAGGATTTAAGGATTTTAAAAAAGTACCACTATAAAGCGGGATTATGGAGGTACAAAAGAGGAGGACTTCTAGGTGACGGTCAAGATACATCAGTGTGGATTAACGGGGTTTTCTTGCAACCTGTAAGTTAGATTGGATTGAAACTTCTTGAGCATTTGGAAGGCTTGCAAAGAAACTAGTGGTAGAAGTTTACAACCATCAGATGGTCATATTGTGAATTACAGCTTGTCGAAGCTCGCTGTCTAGGATTAGGGTTAAAAATAAAAATAAAAATAAAAATAAATAATAAAATAAAATAAAAAATAAAACTAATAAATAACAAAAGACTTGTACTTATAATTTCTTGAAATTATTAAAAATAGTATTTCTAAGCATTTTGTAATGGGATTAAGCTTTTACATTGAAATCCGAAATAGTTGTATTTAGATGGTTGAAACTCACTAGCCTACTTGGATACTTGCAAAATAATATTTTATCTTCCACAGCCGAACGCTTGGTACATTTTTAAGCAAGATAGCACGTTATACGACAATAGTGCAAAGACTTCATATGACATTCTAAGGAAATATCAAGAATTTTAAGATGTATTTGAAATAAAGAATGCGGATACACTTCCAGAACATCGTTCCTATGATTGCTCAATTGACCTTCAAGAAGGAGTACAACCACCATTTGGACCAATCTACAGTTTATCACAAAATGAGTTGATTGAATTCAAGGAGTTTATTGAAGAAAATCTAGTCAAGAATTTCATATGCCATTCTAAATCTCCGATAGGAGTTCTAATTCTATTTGTAAAGAATAAGATGGATCATTGCGGATGTATATTGATTATCGAGGACTCAAGAAGATTACCATCAAGAACAAGTATCTATTACCTTTAATATCTAGACTTCTTGATCAACTCAATCAAGCTAAGATCTATACAAAAATAGATCTCTGGGGAGCATACAATCTAGTACGCATCAAAGAAGGAGATGAATGGAAGAGTGCGTTTTGAACTAGGTATGGACATTTTGAATACAATGTCATGCCATTTGGACTTACAAATGTACCAACAGCTTTTCAACATCTAATGAATGATGTTTTTCGAGAGTTTATGGATGATTTTATGGTCTGTTATCTAGATGACATCTTGATCTATTTTAAGAATCTAAAAGAATATGAACTTCATGTTTGTCATGTATTACAAAAATTAAGAGATGCGGGATTCTATGCCAAGATAAAAAAGTGTGTATTCCATACTACTCAAGTCAATTTCTTAGGTTACAACATTTCAAATGATGGACTTATGATGGATCCTAAGAAAGTTCAAACTATTATAGATTGGAAGATCCCAAAAACGGTGAGAAATGTCTAATGCTTTTTGGAATTTGTCAACTACTATCTAATCTTCATGAAAGCCTTCTCTCAAGTTGCAACTCCACTTACACATTTGACTTGTAAAGTCAAACTCCAATGGAATCAAGAAGCAAAAGTTGCTTTTGAATCTTTGAAGACAGTGTTTGTTTCTGCACCAATCTTGTATCATGTTGATTTTTCCAAAGCATTCTTTATGGAAATAGATGCATCAAACTTTGCTCTGGATGCAGTTTTGTCACAAATAGGAGCAGATGACAAACTTCATCAAGTAGCCTTTTAATCAAAAAAATTCTCAGCAGGAGAAATCAATTATGAGATCCATGACAAAGAACTTCTTGCAATTGTGGATTTTTTTTGAGAATGGCATCATTATCTAGAAGGCGCTTCCAGTCCGGACATTATGTATACGAATCACAAGAACCTCGAGTATTTCATGTCAGCACTTGTATTAAATCATCGTCAAGCTCGTTGGAGCATGTCTTTATCAAGATACGAGTTCATCATTACTTATCAGCCAAGAAAACAACAAGAATTATCTAATGCCTTATTTAGACGTTCTTATCTTGCACCAAAAGAAAGAAATGTAGCTTTCAAGCAACAAAGAATGATTCTCTTGAAGCTGGAGTAATTTCATCTTTGAGCAATAAAATCAACATTAACTATTGATTTAACTTTTTTCAAGCAAGTCCAATTAAATATGTCTTCAGACCTTCTTCTTCATGATATCAAGAATAATTCTTTTAAATTTCATGATCCCTCTAAATTCGAGTTCAAGAACAACCTACTCTATTTCGAAAGACGTCTATATGTTTGAAAAGAAAAAGCACATTTACATATTCTTCAAGCTCGTCACGACTTCAAAGCAGCATGACATTTTGGATAGAATAAGACTTTGGAGCAGATATCTAGGGATTTTTGGTGGCCTCAAATGTGAAAGGCAGTCAAAGATTTTGTACAATCATGTGATATTTACTCAAGATCAAAAACTCCTTGTCTTTGACCTTTTGGACTTCTTCAACCATTATCCATTTCAGAACAACCATGGTCTTTTGTTTCTATGGATTTCATCACGGATCTTCTAATCTCAGGTTCTTATGATTCTATATTCGTGATAGTAGATCATTTCACCAAGATGGCACATTTTGTACCATGTACAAAATTTATTAGAAGTGAAGAAACAGCTAAGCTCTTTCTTGACAATATCTATGGCTATCATGGATTATCCAAGGATATTATATCAGATAGGGGAACTCAATTTGTATCAAGATTTTGGCGGACTCTTTTCAAGATTCTAAAAGTGGATATAAAACTATCTTCGGCATTCCATCCTCAAACTGATGGATAAACGGAGTGTGTTAATCAAGTTTTGGAGCAATATTTAAGATGTACCATTAACTACCAACAAGATGATTGGACAACTCTTTTGCCATTAGTAGAGTCTACTTATAATAACACGGTAAATTCTTCTACAAAACAAACACCTTTCTTTGTTAATTATGGTTATCATCTATGACTTGATACTTTTGACTTTTCAAAAGTTGATAATCCTGTTGCGAAAGATTTGGCGATTCATTTATCCAAACTACATGCAACGATGAAGGTGCAGTTAAAAGAGGCTCAAGAACAACAAAAGGTCAATATGGATGTCTATCAAAAGGAACAACCACCATTCCTCTTAGGTGATTAGGTATGGCTACTTCGTCGCAATATCAAGACCACTCGTCTTTGTGATAAGTTGGACTATCAAAGACTTAGACCATTTTCTATTTCTGCACAAATCAATCCAGTTGCATATGGTTTACATCTACCAAAGTCAATGAAAATCCATCCAGTATTCCACGTGTCTCTTCTTGAACCATACAAGACAGTGGACATACCAAGAAGACGACAAGCTCCACTTCCTTCTATAGAAGTGGACAATAATGAAGAGTTTGAAGTAGAAGAAGTCTTAGATTCAAGGCAACGCTGAAATAAATTAGAATATCTTGTCCATTGGCATGCATATGATATTAGTGAATGCACATGGGAGCTAGTAAAGAATCTTATAAATATAGTAAAGGTGGTCGAGGCTTTTCATCGATGACATCTATCAAAATTAAGATAAAAATCTTCTTTATAAAAGAAACAAGATCTAGGCAAGATAAAGTTCTACTTTCAATCCTTGTTTATAGCTTTTTTATAGTTATGATGCTAATGAGATGGAGAACCAACAACGAGCGGATTTGACTCAATAGCCTTTATTTGCTGACTTGCTAGACGAGACATTATGATTGTCATAACTTTCAAGATGATGCAATCGAGATGAAGATCTTCAAGAACGACATGTTCTTCCTCGAATAGATGGCGAGATATAACGTGTTTGATATCACAACTTGGGAAGGGACTCTCGATGTTTGGTGATTTTACTAGAGGTAGGAACAACTTTTAATGGTGTTCCAAATATTCTATTTGAAGAAAGTTATGAAAGCCTCAACAATAATCAAATAATTAGGTAATCTTCTCGTTGTGGTATGGGACACTACCAATGGTTGAGAGGCCCTATTAATCATCTTCGAAGAGAACAAGGATCAGAATATGTGATGAATATAATTCGTCGCATCATAGATTTTTTTAACATATGATGATCGCTCCTCACAGAACTTGTCCCTAGAAAGGGGGGTAATGTCATAGAGATACTCATGTAAGCTAGTAATTACATATATAAATAGGTAAAAATAAGTAAAAGTAGATAAAAGTAAGTTAATTCTATAGTATTTGATAGAAGCTTCATAGATGCTGCTTTGACTTTATAGGTGTCTTTAATTAACTTTTTGGATTAAAAATGTGGTCAAAAAGTTGGCCATGTACCACACATGTTGTTAGCTTGAAGACTAAGCTAACTGTGTGGTCGACACATAGAAAAACTTGCCTTGTAAGTCAAGGCATGTGTCCTATAAAGTCAATACATATTGGAGGTCCTATAGAATGTCGCCTCATAGCCCCTAGTTAGATAGTATATATAGAGACAAGAGTGAAGCCTTCTTTACTCTTATCAACTTTTTTCTTGTTTCCAATCTAGTTTCAAGAGTCTTCATGTTTTCTAGACTTTGGCAACAGCCATTCTAGTTTCTCTTTCAATATACATACTTGTTTATTTATATTTTGTTACCTTTCTTTGAAAGAAGGCTCACTTGTCTGAATTACTTTTTCATCAAGTTCTTGTCCTTGACAGTGTATGTGTGTGGAAGATAGTACTATTCTTTTAGAGAGTAGTAGCAATATGTATAGAAGGTTAGAAGAAGAATTGAGAGACCAATAAGAAGATTTAGGAAGCATGTTTTAAAAATAATATATAGAGCTTTACAATAATATATGATGAGTATCCTATCTATAAGATCTAGTATTATTTTGGACAATTTTGAATCAAATCAAGAAGTAGATATTATAGATCAACTAATTTTGTATATAGATCTATATTAAATCTTAGTGTATGACTCAAACTTAGCTATAGATCTAAGTTCTAGGAGATTGTGAGTCATTAAATCAACTTATTGGTTCTTTTAGGGGAAAAAATGCATTTAAAGTGCCAAATTGTAATTATTAGATGAAAGTTAATTTAAAAGGTTTTAAATAAAGAAAAATTAATATTAGTATAAGAATTAATTTTTTAAAATCCACAATCTTTAAGAAAATTTTAAGTTTAATTTAGTGGTACAACTTTCACAAGTTTTTTGATAAAATTGTAATATCATTTAATAATTAACTTCTAGCATTTAAATATTTAATTAATTTCAAGTCATAATTCTTTAAATCTACATAAGTATTATATTTTTACATAGATTTGGATAAGCAAAGAGATGGTTTTTGAGTAAAAATATATTTTAAATACAATGGCGGCATTAATTTTATCCAAAATATATTTATTGGATAGTTATAAGAGCTTTTAGTCCTAAAATCGGATTTAGATTTAAGAGGCCTTATGAACTATAGATCTTGATTAGATTCATGGGATTTCAATGGTGGAGATATTATAACTATTTTTAGGACTTTAAAAAATTATATAAATGGGTTGAGCGGCTAAGCCTTCTTTTCTTTCTCTCTTTTTGTTGATGGGCAGAGCCATGCTAAATTTTTTTTAGGTTTTGTGATTGACTTAGTTGTTCTAATTTTTTCTCTTTTAATTTTTAAAATCAATTTTTGAAATTTTAGATTAAATTAGTACTTTTTGTTGTACTTCTTTAGACATAAAAAATTTAGAATTTAGAATTTTTATGCAAAAGAAACATCTAATTTAGTGAAGGGTGGTATTTTGCCTTCACTATTTAGTAGCTCTATTTTGGAAGGCTCGTCTTCATTGCTCATAAGCTCTAAAGCAATAAGAATTGTTTTGCTAGAGAGTTGATAAAGTATAGTTTTAAAAAGCTAAGAATAAATCATATTTCAACCAAAAAGTGATAGAAGTGTTGATTCTTGTGGCAAAGGATCTACTACCTCCAAGTTCAAGTGGTTGAATGAAGGCATGACTTTGGAGGATTGTAAATCACTGAGTTAACTCACTTGGGTATTTAGTATAAAAATGCACTTATTGTTCTTAGGATCACAGATTTTATGAGTTAGTAGTAGAATTTTTAGGAAAAATTAGAAATTAGATTGCTCATAGTGAATATGCAACTTAGGATAGAATTTATTAAGACAAATTTCCATGATGACCAAGGGAAGTAGCCCTCATTGTCAAAAGAAATAAAAAAGAAATAAAAATAAAAAAGTTAAAAGGTGACCAAGGTGGCGAGAGGCTGCCCCTTAATGGAGGCAGCCTCTTCGTCTTCGTCGATAGGGATCCGGTCGCTGGATCCCTCTCTCTCTGTCTTGTTTTTTTTCGGTTTCTCTTCACGTCTTCACGAGCTCCGGGCGCTTCAAAAAAAAATTCCATTTCCTTCACGTGCCAGGGTGCTGCGAAAGTTCAGTATGACGGTTTCCCTCTCTATAAAATGGGTAAAGGTATTGCGCGGTGTTGCTTTGTGCTGCTGAGAAAACAATCTGTAGCGTGAACGTTTGCAGTAGAAGGCTTACTGAAAGCCCGCCCCCAATCCTGAACGCATTCTTGTTAATCTGATACTAACCGATCGTGGTGGGAAGTGTTGCTTCGTACACCAAGCTGCTTGTGACATCGGCATGTGGTCCTCCGGCACCTCTATCAGCATATCAGCAGAAGGGAGACATTATTGGCAGCCAAAATTCAAGAATGAAATCAAATTTTTGGGGTTCTTGTGACGAGGACGGAGTCGAGAAGGGCACTCATGACACATCGACTCCGTAAGAGCTTGCAGGGGGCACTGAGGTGGACTTTTGTCCTCAGTTACTCAATATCCTTTTGAAGAACTCTAAGTGGGAAGCTGCTGAATTGTTACAAGGTGACCCTACATCGAGTCTTTGGAGCGATCCTTGCACGTGAAGTTAGGTGGAAGAAGTTTGACATTGAGGGACTTGTATTATTCCCAGCGGAGGTCGTTGCTTGGTGGAAAGGAATCCAAGGTGGAGCAGCATGTCTATAGTCAACTCTCGACTTCCAGGCAAAATTGGATCGGCTGCCATACCTCCTCGAAGTCATCACACTTGCGATGTTATGGAAGTTAGACATAGGAATTTGAGATCAGAAAGAAGAAATTAGGTTTTCATTTTATTTTTATTTTTTATTTTTTAAAATAAAAAAAATAATAATAAGAAATAAGTAAATAAAATAAGGATTTGGATGAATATTTGATCACGGATGAGTTGTTAACTATGGATGAATAATCATTTAAGGATGAGTTTTTATTGGTGGGTGAATGTTAATTCAAAATTAAAATAATAAAATTAATAATAATAATAGTAATAAATAAATAAATAAATAAAATAGTAATAATGATGATTTTAAAATTTGCATAACATTTTAAGTTGGCTTGTTGTTATATGTATGAATTGGTAGTAGGAATGGCTTGATTACTTAGATAAATTAAGGAGTTGTTGGATGAACTAAATTGGATTAAATAAGAGCTATAATTTGTCAAAATAACATCATTAATTCCATTCTTATGAGTTAGGAATAATTCCAATTAATAGAGGTTATTTCTACTTCACACGTAGGTGATTTAAGGAGGTTAAGAGAGAATTGATTAAGATTTAATTATGAACTAGAATTCTAAGGATTAAATAGTTAATTCACTTATTGTGAACTATAATAAACTTTTTAGTAGTGGAGGCTTATTTTAGCTTATATTTAGGTATGTTTCTTAGGAGGGAGATCCTATAAGTCGTAGGATTGCTTTGAAGGTAATTATTTAATTGTTGTATGCTTCTAAATTGCTTTATCTTGTGTTAGTATAATCTCTTGGTATCGTGGCTTATTATATAGGAATTCAATTTAGAGAAGAAGCTTGAAGAATTTTAGAGCAAAGTAGAAGAAAGCTTAGTTAAAGAGCTAAAATTATTTTAAGGACTAGAATTAAATTAGGATTAGAGAGGATCTTCATCAAAAGTGGAATTCATCTTCAAATTGGTTATTACTTCTCATCTTTGTCAATTCCTTGTTGAGGACCCATCTCTAGTGGTTGGAAGGATTTAATCACCCTCTTTATTTTTCATATCTTTTCCTTTCATTTAGTTGTGAATTCCTTGTTGGTGGCAATTCTCTAGTGGTAGAAGGATTTAATCACCTTTTTCACCCACTATATCCCTCCTATTCATAGGTGTAGTATAGGAAGAAGTTTTCATTAATATTTCAAGAGTTCTTTCATCAAAAATTCAATAAAAATATTTAGAAGAAAAAACGTATAGCAAAGAAGAGATAGAGGTGGAAGACAAACAAAGAAGGAAAAGAATTCAAGTTCAAAGGCTACATTCCAAAGTAAGTTCTTTTGGAAGAATCAATTTCTTATTAAACTAACATAAGTTGTAGGTTGAAGAGCAAGGAGATTTCATAAGAAACTTGGTATTAGAAAAATAAGAAAGAAAAAAAAAAAAATCAAAAATCAAATAAGTATTCTTAGTATTTGTGAATTTTTTCAATTATTTAAAATTTTAACGCATACATGTGGAGCAAGGAGCAAGGAGTAAAATATTGGAAGATAAAACCTAGAAAGAAGAAGTAGAAGAGGTAGTCATCTATTCCTTCTTTTAGCACTTGGAAATATTGGATTAAAGTAGAATCTACTTTTAAGACTCTTTTTTTTATTCCAATTCATAATTGATTAGGAGGATTGTTTAAAATCTTTGGTGTTGATTTGTTAATAAGTGACAAGGTTGCTAGTAATGCAACCAAGTGAGTTTTCCTTCAAGATGGATTGATGCATGTAAAGAATCCTTTTTATCTAATATTTTTTATTGTTAATCAAGTAAAGGATAATGTCTTAACTACATTGGTATAAATAATAAAAAAAAGAGAAAAGTCAAGCTTCTTACAAGCAACAGAATATCTTTGCATTGAATGATGCTTAAGATCACTTCCACACAAGGTTGTTCTGTATAATAATCTAAAAAAAAAAAAAAAAAAAAAACTCTTGCTTGGAATAATACTCAAGTAAGTATTCTTTTTTTTAAGTTATTTTTGTAATGTTACCCTTTCTTATTAGAAGGATTAGTTAAGTAGATTGCATATTGATAAACATAAGATAATAAAATCTAAATTTTATAAGTTATTATGTCTGACTTGTTAATTATTTTAATTTTTAATTTTTAGAGATGACATTGTGATCGTAGTAGTTTAATGCACCTGTCTATTAGGTCTCATAAATATGTATTAGTAAAATTTTTGAAAAATCCAAAGTCTGTAAGAACTATTAGACCTTTCCTGCCAAATATTAGGACTTTGATTCCTAGATCTGATTTAAATATGCCTAAAAACTTCTTTCAAGAGTTTGAAGACCTTTCTTTAGAAGACCTTAAAGAAAACTCAAAAAAATTATTTTTGAACCTTTTGGTAGATAATATAAGTAATTTGGATCAAGAAGGTGTTCAGTTGCTTCAACCACAGAAAACAATAGATCCGAATAGAATAGAACAAGAAGGACCACTATCTATACTAATTAATTCCTATACGAGTTTTCAAGGAAGTTAATAGTGCACCTATGCCTCTTGATCTTCTTATCTTCAAGGATACAAGAGATGAAGATCCTTTGGCCCACGTAAAGTGTTTCATAGAAACACTTACTATGTGTTTGATAAGAAATGGCTGTTATTATTTAGTGTAGTTTTCAACCACATTAAAAGAAGGAGCATATAATTGATATGGAAACCATTTTCCTAATACCTTCTTAAGTTGAGATATGTTTCAACATGTCTTTTTAGAAAAAATTTGGTATGAAGTAGAGCAAAATACAACCCTAACTACTAAATCCTTCCTTAGACAAGAAAAGAATGAAGATATTACATCATATATTTGACGTTTTGAAGTAGTGGTGACAAGGTTTGTAGGAACTTTGCTCATTGTCAATACCTTGAAGCATTTTTTCATTCAAGGATTTGCCAAAGAAAAAATCATTAAAGCAATCCTTCATGCATGCCTATCAAGAACAAGAAGAGGTTTTTATATATTGAAGAAATCTAACATGTGATAAATAATATTTTTCACATACTCTAATCTTTCTTCTCTTTGAAGATAGTTAATAGGTCCTTTCAACTATTGATGGTATTTCATACAAGGACAAAAAGACTACCATGTTATTTGATTGTTGTTGCAACCTTTGTAACTTCCTTCAAATAAAATATTTGAAACAACATTAAGAGTTGTTCCTATCTCTAATAAAATCACCAAACATTGAAACTCTCTTCTAAGGTTGTGATACCAAACATGTCGTATCTCGCCATTTATTTAAAGAATGATATGTTGTTCTTGAGGATCTTCATCTCGATTGAGATGAATTTGTTGGTTATTGGTTCTCCATCTTCTTAGGGCCACAAATACATAAAAGTTACAAAGGAAGCTAGAAATTAAAATGTTATCTTCCTTTGATCTTATTTCTTTTATAGCAAAGATTTTTTATTTTTTTATCTTAATTTAGATAGATGTTGTCAATAAAAAGCTTCAACTCTCTTTGGTGTATTTACAAGATTCTTTACTAGCTCCCATGTATGTTCACTAATATCATATCTATACAAATGAATAAATTATTCTAATCTATTTTGGTGCCACCTTAAATCTAAGACTTCTTCAACTTCAAACTTTTGATTATTATTCACTCTTGTAGGAAAAGGTGGCATTTGTCTTCTTCTTGAGATATTTATTGTCTTATATCGCTCAAGAAGAGACACATAAAATATAGGATGGATCTTTATAGACCGCGATAGATGTAATCAATAAGCAACAGAATTGACTTGTTCACAAATAGGAAAAAATCTCAACTTACAATAGTCCAACTTATCATAAGAACAAGTAGTCTTGATATTACAACAAAGTAACTATACCTTCTCATTTACATTGAATTGTGGATACTCTTTATGATAGGCATCCAAATTGATCTTTTGTTATTCTTAAGCTTCTAATAATTATATCTTCATTTTTGCATGTAGCTTTGACAAATGATTTACTAAATATTTTTTTGCAAGATTATCCACTTTTAAAAAATCAAAAGTATCAAGTTTTAGATGATAACCATAATTGGCAAAAAAAGATGTTTGTTAAAAAGAAGAATGTATTGAATTATTGTATGAAAACTTTACAAATGACAAAAGAATTGTCCAATCATCTTGATGATAGTTGTTGGCGCACCTCAAATACTATAGAACTTGAGTCATCTATTTTATTTGTCCATCAATTTGAAGATAAAAAGCAAAAGAGAGCTTTATATCCACCTTTAGAATCTTGATACAAATTGAATCTCTTTATATGATATAATATCCTTTGGTAATCCATGATAGCCATAGATATTGTGAATAAAAAGCTTAACTATTTCTTCACATGAAATAGATTTTGTATATGATTTTGTATAATGTACCATTTTAGTGAAGTAATCTATAATTACAAATATAGAGTCATATGAATATGAACCTAAAAGATTTGTAATAAAATCTATAGAAATGAGTGATCATGGTTGTTTAAATATAGGTAATAGTTGGAGAAGTCCATAGAATCAATGACAAGGAATTTTTGATCTTAAACAAATGTCACATGACTAGACAAAGTCTTTTATTGCCTTCTTTATTTGCGACCACCAAAAATCTTTTGATATAAGCTCTAAAGTCTTGTTGTATCTAAAATGTCTTGTTGAAAAGTCATAATGTGCTTAAAGAACACGTGAACATGCTTCTCCTTTTGGAACATATAAGTGTCATTTGAAATAGAGTAGGTTGTTTTTAAACTCAAACTTTGAAATATTATGATAGTTAGAAGAAAGATTTTTGATATCTTGAAGAAGAGGATCAAAGGACATACTTGATTGAATTTATTTAATAAAGGTCAAATCCACAATCAATGTTGATTTCATTGCTTGAAGATGAAAATGCTCTATCTTTAAGAAGATTTTTCTTTATTGAACAAAAGATATGTCACTTTCTTTTGATATAAGATAAGAGTATTTAGAAAGGGCATGTGATAAACTTTATTATTTTTTAGATTGATATGTGATCTTGAAATCAAATCTTGATAAAGACATACTCCAACGGGCTTGGCGACAATTCAAAATATGTGTTGGCATAAAATACTCGAGGTTCTTGTAATATATATGTACTATGGCTAGACTTGAAGTGCCTGCTAGATAATGATGCCATTCTTAGAATGAATCCATAATTACAAGAATTTCTTTGTCGTGGATCCCATAACTAATCTTGACTATTGAAAATTTCTTAAAATAGAATACTAATGGATGGAATTTATTATCTATTTTTATTTATGATAATATTGCATCCAAAGCAAAGTGTGATATATCTGTTTTATAAAGAATCCTTTAAAAAAGTTGATGCGATACAAAGTTGGTACAAAAAAAAATTCCTTCTTTAAAGCAACAAACGATGCTTCAGCTTCTTTATTTTACTCAAGTTTTTTTTTACAAGTGAAATGTATAAGTAGAGCTGCAACTTGAAAAAAGTTCTTTATAAAGATTCAATATTAATTAACAAAGCTTAAAAAGCATTGTACATCTCTTATTGTTCTTGGAATCTTCCAATCTATGATAGTTTGGACTTTCTTTGGATCCATCACAAGGCCTTTATTGGAAATGATGTATCCTAAAAATTCAACTTCAGTAGTATACAATACACACTTTTCCATCTTTACATTTAATCCTATATCTTTTAGTTTTTATAATACACAATGAATATGAACTTCATGCTTTTTTGTATTCTTAGAATAGATTAAAATATTGTCTAAATAACAAATGATAAAATCATCAAGAAACTCAAAAAAGACATCATTTATTAGATGTTAAAAAATAATTAGTGGGAATAATCAAATTAACTCACTAATTGGTTTAGGACAAAAGAATAAATGTAGAGTGACAAAATTATATTTTTTAGATGAAGATGTGCTTAGAGGATGTTAAATAAAGGAAAATAGTATTAGTAGAGAAGAAATGGAGTCTTAGTAAGTCTTAGAGGCAATTATCTTAGTTGATTTAGTATTTTTTTATTTATTATTGAATATTGAGGAATATTTACTAAGTTCAATATTTATATTGGAATTTTATCTATATGTATTATTTATAAGAAAAAATATAAATTTTAGTTAGTAGTTAAAAGAATCATGGAAAAGAATCTCATATCTTTTTAGTTAGTTATATAGAAATAGGATTTATAATAGATTTAAATTAATTTTATTACTATAAAAATCATCAAGATAGGAAATTATAGCCTTAAACTAATATTAATACTGTAGAACCATTATAAAAAATTTAGAATTTATTTAGAATTTATTTAGAATTTTTTAGGAATTTTTAGAGAAATTTCCAAGAATTTGGTAAAAATAAGTTTTATTACTTTGGGAGCCATTATGAAGAATTGGAGCAAGAATTAAAGGCCTTGGAAGGTTTCTAGGCTAATTAGATGTTTTTAAACACCATGGTCAAGTCAAAAATGCAAAAAAATGAGTTTTACTAGTAGAAAATAGGAGGACTAGTAGCTAGTCTAATCCTTGTAGGAAGGGAGGTGTACAAATCTCATATAGGTTGTAACACCTTAGATATAGGTAGGAAGATAAGACTAAGGCCTCAAGGCCTCTTTAGAAAACCCATATATACCACTTATGAGCCTTGGTGAGGTTGAATTCTTGATCTTTCAAACAAGTTATCTTTGACATAAAAATTATTTACTTAACTTTTTATTTATTTACTTATTATTTTTCAAACCTTCATAGCTTAATCATAGTAACTCGGATTTATATATTTTTTATACCATTGAAAAGATAAAAATTAAATTTCTAAAAATATATTATTTATTTTTATTTTTTTATTTTTTACTAGGTAAAAACTTAATAAACAAACTGAGATTAGTTTTATAGTATACAATTACTTGATTGCACTTGTTCCACTTGTTTTGTTTTTTGCTTCTTTTATTTTTATTCTTGCTACTTTCACTTCATACCACGTATTACAAAGAACTCTTAATTAAAGCCATCTTGTAATTAGATTAATAAATGAATTTTATATTTACAATTGGTGCATTTCTGAATCCAAAAGGCATGATATTATAT
This sequence comes from Physcomitrium patens, assembly GCF_059467195.1. Classification (NCBI taxonomy): domain Eukaryota; kingdom Viridiplantae; phylum Streptophyta; class Bryopsida; order Funariales; family Funariaceae; genus Physcomitrium; species Physcomitrium patens. The sequence continues at coordinate 12,527,829 of NC_143411.1, forward strand.
TCAAAATGTCTATACTTAGTTCAAAAAGAAGTCTTCTACTCATCTCTCTCTTTGATGCGGACCATGTTATATGCTCTTTGTATATCTATTTTTGTATATCTTTACTTGATTTAGTTAATTAAGAAGTTTTAAAATCAAATATAGAGAACACTTATTCTTGATGGTGATCTTATTAAGTCCTTGATAGTCCACAAATATCTACAGAGATCCATCTTTTTTCTTTACAAATAAGATAAGAGTCCTAGTTGGAGATTTAGAATTGCATATAAAGTTCTTAGCCAAGTTCTCATCAATATACTCTTAGAGTGCAGCCAACTCATTTTGAGATAGGCTATAGATTGGTCCAAATAGTGGTTGAGTTCTTTCTTGAAGATCAATGGAACAATCATAAAGATGATGCTCTAGAAGAATATCTGTATTTTTCTTTTCAAAAACATCCTAGAAATTTTAATACTAGTTAGGAATATTACTTGATACCTTCTCATTATTACCAATAGACATGGCATATATAGCAAAATTTAGCCCTTCATTTGTGACATGCATGAAAGCTCTTGTACCTACCAATAATAGTTTGAATGTACTAGACTTATGGATTTCTACTTACCTAGCAAGACCTTGAGCTAAATTGTGGAAAAAATTAAGATTGCAAGAAATCTAGTGTAGTTGATGGTTATATCTTTCTAGCCATGATAATCCTAAAATAATTAGATTAGAAGGAGATTTAATTACATTAAATATTACTAAACTATTGTGACCACTAGTTGCTACTTCTATAGGAATAGTTTCATGTATAATATCTCCAAAAGACAATGAACGTCTATCTATTACTTCTATATGCATAGGTTTGATTTTCCTAACTAAAGATATATCTTGTTTTTTGACAAAGTATTCATTTATAAAACAAGATGAGGCTCTTGAATCCAATAAGGCTAAGACTTTGTGATTTTTTGGTCCTAAATAGACTTCTATTGTGAAAAAAGGTGAGGGATTTGAGGAGAGAATAAGACCTTTACTAGATATTGCACATGATTTTAACCGCATGTTCTCTATTGTAACTAGAGTAATTCGTTTTCTCACATATTGTCTTCTTTGGCAATTGTGCTTTTCATTTTATAATTGAGTTATTTCTTTGGATAATGTTGAGAAGTATGTTTAGTTTCTCCACAATATAAGTATAAGCCTTCTTGATGTCATTGAATCTTTTCTTGCTCTATGAAAGATTTAAAATATACCGAATCAATTTATATTAATTTTGGCTTTAATGAATAAATTTATAAAAATTTAGGAGCTATCGTCATTATTTGATTTGTTCTTTTTTAGCTAAATCTTTGTTCTTGATATCTTTTAAATAATTGACTGTCACATATAATGCCTTGAGTGATGAATTTTTCTAAAGATTTTTTCTTTAGTATTGTTAATAACAATTCTATGACACTATCCTTCAACTCATATTAAAATTCATTGATAAGGGCTTTATCATTCCAGTCCACGTTGCAAGCAAGGTTTTAGAATTCAGTAGCATATATGGTGGCTGATTATGATCCTTATCATAAAAATAAGAACTTGTTCTTTGCTATTCTTTTTCAATCACTTTCTCTAAATGTAGCCATGAATACTTCTAGGAATGAATTCAAATTACAAAGGAGTCGTGAATCTTTTTTCATTAAAAGTATAAACCAAAAAAGAGCACTTCTTGATAGAAGTGTGCATATGAATTCAACTTAAGTAAATCCATCTAGATATTAGAAAGGATACAATCTTATATAGAATTTGACTTGTTGCAAAAATTTTCAAAATTTTGATCTTATTCCATTAAACTTCCGAGGCATATTAATCCTTGTCGCTATCATATTTGTAGAAACAAAACTCTCTAGATTTGATTGTAAGGTTGATCTACTTGCTTCCTTCAATTACACAACTTCTTACTGTAGACTTTGAACTTCTTTCATAGGCGTAGGTATAATACTTCCATGATTCACATTAAAAATACATAAGATTTTTACTCTTAGAGAATTAATAAGTTCATAAAGATTTATAATAGTTATAAATCTATTCTCACTTCCACTAATAATAGCATCCATAATTTATCCTTCTATAGATAATTCAAATAAATTCAAAAAATTAAATTAGATGAGAGTAATCCACAACCTCTAATAAAAATTTCTACAAAAAAAGATAATCCACTCTCTTAAAAGAAAAGATCAGTGTTAAGATTTTTTTTTAATTTAAAGGTGGATACTCTAAAATCTTCAAAATACAACAATAAAAGTGAGATAATCCATTCACTTCTAAAACAAGATAGAAACAATAGATTAGCACTCTCGTTAAATTATCAAGGATATGAATTTCAAGAAAAAAAAATCCTTAATACACTCATGTATCATTAAAAAGAACTAGAAAGTTAATCAAAGATGATATAATATTGAATTAGAATGCCTATTGCAAAAAATAAGAAGACTAGAAAGTCTTGAAATAAGACTAAGGACTAAAAAGGCATTGATAATAGTAAAGAAGACTCCACTCTTGCCTCCATATATACTCTTAACTAAGAGTTGTGTGGCAATATTTTATAGGACCTCCAAAATGTGTTGAATTTGTAGTACTCATATCTTAACTTGCAAAGTAAGTTTTTTATATGTGCGCCACATAGTTAGCTTGTTCCACAAGCTACAAATATATGGTTAACTTGTTGACCAATTTTCTAACCTATCAATCTACTAGAAACATATGTAAAGTCAAAACAACATCTATGAAGCTTCTATAAATCTTCTAAGAAGCTTGTCTAAAAGGTCTTATGAAATTAATCTACTTTTATTTAATTTTATCTATTTCTACCTAATCATATAGGTATTTACTAAAGTACCTATGTATGTCTGTGACAATGTCTTAAGGACCCCATAGTGGCCAAATATGTAGGAAAGGAAGTAGAACAAATCAACAAAGAGTATAAAAAAGACCACAATATTTCTTGCTTCATACCCATCTATGCTAAAAATCATTATGTATTAATCTTTCAATTGCATGACTAACCGCCACTTATTTCTATAATCATAGGAGCCTATCTTTTACTATTAAATAGTAGGCCTCCACCTCCTTCATTGAGTTTAATTTATCCTATTGAAGATAATAGGTAAAAAGAAGATTTACAAAAAGAGATGAGGGCATACCAATTAGAATTCCAAATCCAAATCTCTCATCAAATAAAATTGATGACAGAACAAGTAATTGGACTAGCTAGAAATTCCAATTCCAATCCTCTCGCACCTTCCATTGAATCAATAAGACATACAATGGAATTATGGTCTACTCAATGTGCGCAATCAGGGCATTTGGCCTAATTTTATAATTCTATTCTTCCATAAGACCAACATTTCCAACCATATGCCTCTCCACACAAAAATTATATCTTTCAAAGATATAATTTGAAACAATAAAGATTTAATACTGGGAACCAAGGTCTTATAAATCAAGCAAGATAATAGATAGAATTCTACATATTTTGTGGAAAAAAACATCTATTGATCAATACTAGATTGAAAACCAAGTGGAGTGTGGAAATTGTAGTGGTAACCATCCCACGGAGTTTTATAGAAAACCAAATGAAGTAGTTCCTTTACAACCTCCACCTGGTTATTATCCTCAATAGTCATTTGACAATCATAAAGAACGAAAACAACCTCCAATAGATAATAACTTGATGCCTTCAAATTTATATTATGACTATGAGAAAAATCAACAAAATCAAAATGTACCTAGTAGGCTTCAAATAACTTTTTGATATATTCTATTAAATTCTAATCAAGGTCAAAATTCTTCTAATCAACTTAAATATGATTAAGGGTCTCAGGAGTGAGATTTGTGCCTCAGCCTATAGGAAAGTTGAAACCTATTTAAGATTCTGTCCAACCTAATACCAATCAATCTTTTCTTTTCAAATTAAATTTAATAAGCTTTGAAAAAAAATCAATCAAAGAAAAAGAACCTACTTATGGTATCAGTTCTATGAGTAATGACTAGATCTAGAGCCACATCTTTACTTATCCATCAAAAAGAGAAGAATAGTATCTCAGAGAATCTACCTTGTTTCTCGGATTTAAAATGAATCACAAAGGATACAATTTAGGGAACTCAAACCAACATGACTAAATCTGTGAAATTTGATCCTTTGATAGAAGAATTATCTTTTCAAAATCTTGGAATTAAACACAAGTCAAGTGTTAATCCAAACAACTATAGTTGGAAGGATTTCAAAATTCCAATGTTTCGAGTTTTTCAACAATACAAAGATGTAAAAGAATCCAATGTACAAGAATACAATTTATAGGATGATCTTAGCAAGTTAAGGACTAATATCATATTTTTTGAATTATTGGATATTTTTTCAATGGTTAAAAAGGCACTAAAGACTCACATTTCTATGACAAACCATAGAAGGCCTAAGGTTAAGGTGACGGCAAAAATAGATACCTATGTTAAACAAACTAAGGTGAAGGCAATAAAAATTAAAGTTTCTATTGTCGACAAAATAATTTCCTATACCATTATAGATGGTGGTAGTGGTTTGAATATCATGCCTTTCTAAACCATAGAAAAACTAGGACTAAATATCACTAGCCTATTTTTTTTTGTTATCAAGATGATAAATCAAAGTCCATCTATTCCAATGGGCCAAATTAAAAATTATAAAACTTGGATAAAGAGAGAAGAATAAACCTTGATATATCATGTCATTCAAATGCATACATCAAAGGATTTCTTTATTTTATTGCTTGATAGACCATGGTTGAGGGATTCAAAAGCCTTAGTCAATTGAAGGAGAGACAAGCTCCACATTACTTTTGGCCTATAAGAGAATAGAACCAAAATCTCTATATGACCTATCCTTGATCATGGAAAAATTAATTCCAATCATTTGTTAAAAGATACTCAATAATCTAAAAAGTAAGGTAAATTAATAAAGGTAATTAATTCAATTGACTAGGATTCAAAGAAAATCAAAATTCTTGGTTCCAACTTATATCATTGGAAGGATGATGGACAATTTAAACAATGGCTAAACAATCATCTAGATCCGAATTCTAATTTTTTGTAAATCAATTAATTTTTTAGAAGGTATGTTGGAGATTGTAAAAATCAAGGAAATCCATGCTCTTAGTATTAACATAGATAGAACATTAGAAGAAGAAACCAAGGTCCTTAAAAGAGATGATGACTTAGTACCACCTCTTAGATTTCAAAATATTTCATCCGGAATTTTAGTTAGCAATGGAGTTGTCAACTATCCTCCTATACCTAGTGATTAGTATAGGAATTCTTTGAAATACTTTCCAATGTAAGAATCTGAATGGAAACTCATAGATATTTTTCATAAAGGAGAAGAGTCCAAAAATATTAAAATTAGAGCTCATTTAAATAAAGAAGAGGTATCTAGATATCATGATTTGATCATAAAATACTAAGACATTTTAGCATGGTCCTACAAGGATTTGAAGGGTATACCACCTAAGATGGCTTAACACCATATTCCATTTATTCTTGGTGCCAAGGAAATTAGACAAAAGAAAAGATGAATGAATCCTCAACTCCAATTAATTGTTCAAAGAGAGTTGTTACAAGTTGGTTTTATTAAGTTAGTAGAAATAATAGATTAGGTCTCTCCTATGGTCCTTGTAAATAAAAAAAAATAGTAAATTAAGAGTATGCATAGATTATAGAAAACTCAAAAAGCACACCTAAAAAGATCATATTTTCCTTCCTTTCATTATTAGTATCTTAGATGAAATGGCAGGTCATGAAACCTATACTTTTATAGATGGATATTTGGATTACAATCAAATTACTATAGCTCCAAAAGATTACTATAAAATAGATTTTACCACTCCTTGGGGTACTTTCATTTTTTAGTCATGCCTATTGGACTTTGTAATGCTCCTTTTGCCTTCCAATAAGCCATAACCTTTGCCTTTTCAAATTTTCTTTACAAATCTATGACAGTGTTTATAGATGATTTTAGCACCCAATTCAATGCCATGGACCATTTAGAACATATTGAAGAAACCTTAGAAAGGTGTAGAAAAATAGAAATTACTTTAAATCTTGACAAAATATACTTGGTAGTCAAAAAAGAGATTCTGTTGGATTATATGGTTTCTAAAGAAGGAAGTCATAGTTAAAATATAACCTCCTATAAATGCAACCTTCTATAAATATTAAGGGAGTGGAAAAGATCTTAGAATGTCTTGGATGGTATTGAAAATTAATTTCCAATTATGCCATAAAAACTTCACATATTACCAACCTCAAAAGAAAGTTGATTAAGTTTGAATGGACAAAAGAGTGTCAAGATGCCTTTGATTAGATAAAAATAATATTAAGCTCCTATTCCATTTTAAAAATATCTAATTGAGATCTTCTTTTCTATATTTATTGTGATGTTTTATCTATAGTAATAAGTAGTACATTATGTCAAGCAACGAAAGGTAGGCATAAAGATTATCCTATTGCATTTGCTAGCAAAAAGTTAAATGTGGCAAAAAAAAATTATAGTACCACAAAAAGAGAGTGCTTGGCCATGGTTTTTTCTATGAAGAAATTTCAACATTACCTTTTATTAAATTCTATCATATTTTTTGTTGACCATATGGCCTTCAAATATCTAATCAATAAAATAAATTTGAGTGGTTGTATAGCTCAATGGATATTATTACTATGAAAATTTAACTACAAGATAGAATACAAACTTGGAAAATTATATAACCAAGTTGATCATTTTTCAAGGTTAAAAGAAAAATTAAGCCCTACTCCTATTGATGAGAACTTGATAGATGAATCCCTTTTTATCATTTCTGCCCATCCTACTTGGTACAATTACATTGAAATTTTTTTGAATTCTAATCAATTTTCAAAAAAAATTTTCAAACATGAATGTCAAAAGATTAGAATTAATAGCACTCATTTTACTATTATAAAAAATGATTATATTGTCGAGGAATAGATGGTTTACTCAGACAATATGTGGTGGCTGGTGAAGTACTGATTATATTAATGGCATGCCATGATAATGCATGTGGGAGATAAAAGACTAGGATAGTTTGACAACTAAAAGGCCAATGAGAGTGTAGAATAGATATTAGTTCATTTTTGTAAGATATTAGTAAAATAGATTAATAGTTCATAGAATAGTCAGTTTAAGAGGATGGATGATTGATTTAGTTATTAAAAGCAGTTATTATAGGATTACAGTTAGAATTTAGAAATCAGTAGCAATTATATAGGAGTTTTAGAAGTTTGTCAGGGTACCAGACTATGATAGTCATGAGCCGGGGTTAAGCTTGGTGCTTCCTCTTTGTTTCTTTGTTGTTGAAGAATAATGGATAGTTTCTGAATATTGAGAAGTGAGTCTGTGGAATAAATCAGAGATTGATTTATGAGTTGTTGATTATGTAATTGGAGTATTGAGTGATTGAATTATATGAAAAGTTATTAGAAGATTGATTATGGATGGAAGATTATGATTGTTGTTTATTGAAAGTTGTGTGTATGTGTTTTGACAGAGGAAGTCTATGATTACAGGAATTCTGTGAATTCAGATTGGTTGGAGTGAAGTCTGTTATTCCTAGTGTTGAATGGAATTTATTGAGTTTTGAGTGGACTTTTGAGAGTGCAGGGTTGCACATTGTAGTTATCAGTTGATGAAGGAGTATTGTTACTGGGAAGAAGCATTGTAGTGTTTCTTAGTGTTTTAGTGGTTCCAAATACAGTTAATTGTGTGACTCTAACAAGTGAAACTCATGCGCTTAGTCTCTCCGTGTATTCGAATTCTCCTATACATGTTTATTTTAGAAAAAATTGTAGAATAAGTGAAACGACAATCACATTTTTGGCGCCGCTGCTGGAGATTAACAATAGCATTGAGTGTTAGGAATTAACTGCCGGATGAGTAGATGAGAAATAGGAAGCAAATTCAGTAGTATATATTGAAAGATTATGGTTATCAAGAATGAGAACATTACAGTAAAAAAAACAGGCGAGTCAAAAGAAAGACAAGAGAAAACGCAAGCAAGAGAATTGTTGTAAAATAAGCAAGAACGTAAGTTAAAAAAGAAGCGTCGACAAAGTTGGATTAAGCCATGGTTGCATGCCTGTCGGCATATCTGAGCATATCCGAAAGCTGACCGTTCTCTAATATTTCAAACATATATACCATTAAGAAAATTACCAACAGCACTCGCAAGAAATTTTATCAAGAGTCCAGCATATCTCTTGAGCTTGTTAACTGCAAGTGGATGAAATACAAAAGAATTGGGTACTCCATTGGGTACCTTCCCAATAGCAGAAACTATCGATTATGTAAAAACTGGTTCCATAGAATGGCATAAATTGCTTGCCAATAAAGGCCAATTCAGCGTATTTCAAAATCCATCGTTTTCACCTCTAATTCAACCAATAAACTTATTCAGGGATAATAATAGTAAATTAAGGAGGTTAAAAAGTCTAAAAAAGATAATTAAGAAAGGCAATGGTAATTTTAATAAGAGATTAAGTGGCACATTGTTCTCTTCAATGGTGACAGGTGGTCAAGCGGTTTCAATAGCAGTACAAAAAGGTGACATGAGCGACCGCACAACGAGTGTGGCTCTATTACCTACTTTAAGAGGCTTTCCGGGTCAGGATCTCGATCAATATTTATCTCAATTTTTGACAACATGTGTAGCCAATAATGTAAGAACCAAAGATATTTGGTTACAATGGTTGCCAGCAACCTTAAAGAACACAACGTTTAAATGGTACAACCGCCAACCAGTGGATCAATTTTCGAATTGGGAAGCATTGAAGAATACATTTTTAACCCATTTTTGGCCAATCGGTTTTGAAGATCGTCTTCGAGAGAGGTTAATGAATAGCAAAATGATCCTAAGGGAGGCGGTGGAATCATATTATGGTTGGGTGGCTAATATACTCAATAAGTGGTCAAATCATCAAATGCCGGAGGCATTTATCTTATCCATATTAATCAATGGTTTGCAACTACCAAAGTTAAAAATGTTTATGAAAGAAGCTCAACCCGTTATGGTGTCTGCATCCCTTAATAGAGCGAAGGTTTGGAAGGAATGCCATTATGATCAGTTTTTAACTGCGGGAGCTACGTTGATTCCAGTTCAAGGTAGTTATCAAAATCCGACTTGGAACGGATCAGTGGGTGCTTATCCTCGGATGTTAGATATTAAGGCCAATTCCAGTGCTAATATTCAGGGGCTAGTTAATGTCACCTCATTGCAAGCTATACCACCGAAAATGACAATAGCGTATGCTTCCTATTTTCCATATCAATAATAAGTGTTAACTGCGACAAAGTTACCAATAATACCAGCCCCAAAAGATTCCAATGAAGCCTTATTGTTGAACCTGACAAAGAAAATGGAAGAAATGGCCGTCAATATGGCCAAGGATAACGAGAAGAGGCAAAAGCCTACCAATACTGGAACCAATGTTTGGTGCAATAATTGTAAGGGCCACAGTCATTTGGTAACAGAATGCCCTTCACCCTCATAAATGATGGGTCAATGTACATTTTGCAAAGGAAAGCACTTAGCAGCTAATTGTTGGAATTTGTAAAGGCAAGAAGAGATCAATAATCAAACCATGATCCCACCAATCCACTGGGATGTCAATCAAGTTCAATTGGAAAATAGGTTTGGGTGGAATGCAAATCGATCTAATTGACAAAATCAAGCATTCAATAACTTTCAAAGTTCCAATTTTAATCAAGGGTCTGCATCAAATCTCCAAAACTATGGCAAAGAGCAGCAGAGGTATCAACAATATGCTCCACCGACGTCATCTAACCAAGTTCCCTGCATTCCAATGGGACAACCAAGATCATTTTCTAACCCTACATGGAACAAGCCTAGTAGGTATATACCGGTGGAGACACCTAATATGCCTGATGGGGATACAAGAAGACCAATTCGTTGTTTCTGTTGTAGACAGATTGGCCATTATACCAATGAATGTCCCAATCCTAGAGCCAGTGACGATTATGTACCAGTTTGTAGGAATTGTAAGGAATCGGGGCATACTTATCAGCAATGTAATGTTCCATTCAATTTCAATAATCGAGATCAGCAGATCCAAAACCAAGGAAAAATAGAGGAGATAAATCAAGGGCCTCAAGATTTTCTAGTAAATCGAGTGGAATGTGTCTAAGCTATTCTTACCAGGAGTCAACAAAAAGAGAAAGGACCAATTCAACATTTGGATGATCTTGAAGCAAAGGGCCAATTTGACCCAATTATGGGGACATCCAATCCAAGTCTTGTTACGGGCCTCTTACCTAGTATGCGACTTGACTTGATTGGGCTATTCAATGAGGTACTGATTACGGAGGCTTCGGATCTGTTTCAAGCTGTTTCGTTCTCTATTCCGTTCCAAAAAACGTCTTGTCCATTGAAAGATTTTTTAGGAGGCTTGAATTCTAAAGAAGCTCTATCTGTTGTTCCAATTTCGAGTCCAGAGTGGAAGAATATCTTACCTCAAGGAATTAAACTCCAATGAAAAGAAAAAAGGCATTGGGCATTACCCTAAATATGGAACCCTACGACATATTGAAGGATTTGGATGCTATTCGGCCTTCTATTTCTATGAAGCAACTTCTATCGGTCGCACTAGAGTACCATTCTACATTAAATTCATCGTTAACACGGCATAGACAATGTAATAAGGAAGTTTATGAAGTCAGTTTGAACCCTGATCCAAGTACACCAACCATCGATGTTTCGATTGACTGTGTTATGATCTCGGGTGTTCAAGTGGATGGTGGTTCCAGTGTCAATTTAATGAACGCTAATACAATGGATGCTTTAGATTTGGAACACTTAGTACCCACGACATTGATATTACGGATGGCAGATCATAGCCAGGTTAAACCAATGGATATTTTATGGAGTGTTCAAACTATAATTGCTAGTATTACATATGTAATTCACTATATCATCTTTAGGCTACAACGTTCAACTTTATCATATCCAATTTTATTGAGACGACCCTGGCTTTATCAAGCAAAGGCCAAGAACTATTGGGATCGAGATACTTTGACAATTAGCAAGGACGCCGACAAAATGGTATTACAAATGTACTCAGTACGCTATCACGAAGAGTCTCAATTACCAACATCTGAATTGACGTCGGACGATGAGCTTAGCTCCGATGATGATGCAGTCGCACCGATTACGAAGGCGTCCGTGGAGGCAGTGCAACACCTTGGAGTGGTGTATTAATATAGAGGTTCGAGAGAATACTTGATATACTTGACGGAATTCAAAAAACTCTGAGTATGTTAGTATTGATTGGATGACCAAGCATGATGTGCACCATGTTAGTGCCTTGGACACAGGATTCAGTACTTCGCACATGTCGGACTTATCGATTGATTTTCAACTAGAACAAGGGTTGAAACAGAACATCGTCATTGCACCTTTATGTCAAACTATTAACTTGGCAACCACAATAGAGCCACGGACAATTAAGGTCTATGAAGGTATTAAGGACCAATAGTTGACCTGTTGGATAGAATTTTTCTTACATCATAAGTCCACTTTTGCTTGGACTTATGCTGATTTAAAGGATATTTCCATTGATGTCTATAAGCATCGTATCATTTTAGAAGAGAATGCTAAATCGGTACGGCAAAGGCAACATCATCTTAATCTTAAATATTCTCTCATGGTGAAGGAAGAATTGGACAAGCTTCTTGCGGTTGGTTTCATTTACCCGGTACCAAATAGCGAGTGGCTTTCTTCAATTGTCATGGTGCCAAAAAAGAATGGGAAAAACTGCATTTGTTAGGATTTCTGGAAACTTAATGCAGCCACTAAGAAGGATTACTTTCCGTTGCCTTTCACAGATAATATATTGGACGCCGTACCTGGTCACGAATATTATTCATTCCTTGATGGATTTTCTGGATATAATCAAGTTCAAATTACAACAGAAGACCAGCTTAAGATGACCTTTATTACGGATTAGGGTACATTTGCTTATCGCGTGATGCCTTTTGGATTATGTAACGTCCCAGCCATGTTTCAAAGAGTGATGACTCAGGCCTTCCAAGACTATCTCCAATTGTTTATGGAGATCTTTTAACATGACTTTTGTGCATTTAATACAAAACAGGATTATCTTAATTGTCTAGGCAAATATTTGGCTCGGTGCGTTAAGTTTGGAATATCGTTGAACTCGAAGAAGTGTCAATTTAGTATTCTGTCTGATAAATTATTGAGACATATTGTCTCTAGCCATGGTATTGCTATAGATCCTGACAAAGTGCTGCATACAATGAACTTGTCCTGCCCAGAGACGATCTCCGGTGTTCATGGGTTTGCGGGCCATATCAGTTATTATCGAAGATTCATTCATTGGTTCGTAGTTATTTGTCAACCTTTAACAAACTTACTGAAGAAACCTCCATTAGATGGGACTAGTCCCATCTGGACCATGGAGTGTACCGTGGTCTTTGAAGCGTTGAACGTAAAATTGGTCTTTGCACCAATATTGGTGGCTCCTCATTAGATGGAACTCTTTCATGTGTATGTTGATGCATCCAATGTGGCTATTGAATCAGTGTTAAGTCAGAAGGATGACAAGGGTCTGGATCATCCTATTTATTATGTCAGTCGATAATTGGTGGCTGTCGAATGTAATTATACTACTATTGAACGAGAAGCATTGGGTATAATATACTCGGTTCAGAAATTTTGACTCTATTTGCTTGGGTATCCATTTGTTTTTTATGTGGATCATGATGCCCTCAAATACATGATTAATAAGCCTCAATTGAGTGGATGCATTGCTCGATGGATCTTACTCTTACAAGAGTTCAATTTTACGATTGTCGTACAACCTAGAAAGAAACATGCCAATGCTAATCATTTATCCCAGTTGTCTAATATTCTCGACAACGAGCTTGTCCCAGATGCTCTTTTCAATATCGAATTATTTGTAGTGGATATGATTTTTTTCGAGTATATTGAAATCATTCACTTTCTGACCTTCCACGCCTTTCTGCCGACTTTCATCGAGAAGCTTAAGAAGCGACTCATTCTGAAGAGTGCTCTATACACAATGATTTGCGATGCTTTGTATAAACAAGGCAAAGATGGTATTTTACGCCGCTATATCTTTTCAAGTGAAGTATAGTCGATCCTCAAAGGTTGCCATTTGGATACTTGTGGTGGTCATTTTGCAGGAGATAGTACTGCTCGCAAGGCTTTAATAGTCAAATATTGGTAGCCCACAATGTTTTCTGATGCGTACCAATTTGTTCGTCATTGTAATCCCTGTCAATGAATTGGTCGATCCACGGGCACTTTTGCCATGCCGTTAGTTCCAATGTTGGCACAGATACCATTCAAAAAATGGGGTATTGATTTTGTCGGTCCCATCGCCCCAACATCAAAACCTGACCAAAAGCGATATATTTTAGTCGCCACGGACTATATAACAAAATGGGCAGAGGCTATTGCTACCCGCCATGATAATGCCAATACGGTGGCTACTTTTCTATACAAGAATATTATAACTCGATTTGGGTGTCTAAAGAAATTAGTTAGCAATCGCAGCACCTATTTCCTAAATGCTACCATAGCTGCCTTGACGAACACATATGAGATTAAGTATCGGAAAACCACTCCATATCATCCTCATGCTAATGGAAAAACGGAAAAGACCAACAAAATTTTGTGCAAGGTCTTCACTAAGATAATTTTGGGGGCGGGTATCAATTGGGAGATCAAATTCTATGCGGCTTTGTGGGCATATCGCACTGCATATAAAGTAACTACCAACTCTATTCTATTTCAACTAGTTTACGGTCAAGAGGCAATTTTATCCATCGAGTTGGAGGTTCAAAGTTTACAGATTGCCTTGGATGAACGACTCAGTGACAAAGAGTCATTATATTCTCGGTTGGCAAAATTGAAAGAATTAGATGAAATACGGGCTACAACTCTTTTTCACATGGAAGCAACTCAAAAATGGAAGAAAAGTTATTATGATAGTAAACTGCATCTGAAGATTTTTATGCCCAATGATTTGGTATTACTGTATGATAGCTAGTTTAATCATTTTTCGAGAAAATTTCAAGTTCGTTGGCATGGGCTGTATTGGGTGATTGAAGGTTTTTTCAATGGGTCTGTTTAATTGGAGGATTTCATGGGCGATCGCTTCAGTACCCGCATTAACGAGAACCGATTACAGTTATATAATATATAAAATCCGGGACGAGTTTTCATTTTTTTGGAGGAATGACTTCGAATGGACACAAGGTAGACCTAAGTATGGTATAAGTGCATTAGGGTGTAGAGGCGGCTGAAAAGATAGTTAGTAATTATTAATGTGTCAGATGGGACAGAAGTGAGAAATGGACAGTATGGATAACATGTTGTCATGATCACCGGTAGTAAGAGAAAATGAGTGGAGCACCAATTAGAAGTCATTCTGTGTTGTCGTTCTTGGTTATTTTTTGAGATTGCTAGTTCTTGTGTTTCTTATGTTTTTGAGCATAGTAGTTCTAGTTAAGAGTTTGAGAGAGGGAGCATCATGGCAATTGAAAGTGCAAAGCGAGCTACAGACAAAGAAGACAGTGGCCAAAATGTGAGAGCTAGATGCGCATCAAAACCACCTTCTGTGATAATCGTTACCAATATGGAGCCGATGAAGTTGGATATCTGCTGGACGCCAAAAAGAATCAAAGACTTTTAAAATGCGCAGTTGTTCTAGTTTTTGCACCTATCAAATCGCTTACCATCAATTAATGAATCATTAGTAGAGGAATATATCACGAACTACGACCCGGAGGATAGATCGAGTGTGGTACAAGGGCGAATTATCGGAATTGATGGAACAATCTTGGAAAAGGTGTTGTGTCTTCCCATTGGAGAAATTGTGGTAGGAGCTGATGATTCAAGTGACTTCAGTCCAGGAAGATATTTCAAGGGAGGTATGTCATCCTTTGAGAGAAGCCAAGATTGGCGGATTGCTGAGGCTATTTCACCAAAACTCGTAGAATGGTTCCGTTTTGTAGTGAAGCACTTAGGATTGTACCGACACCCCACATATATGTCTAAACAATTATTGTATGCAGCGGTAGGGGCGCTAGAAGGGATGGTGTTTAACTGGGCAGCGTACGTAGCCACTTGTATTCATGCGGAGATAGGAGCCAAGTAGAAATTGAGAAAATTCACTTATTTGCTTTGTTCCAATTTTGTGTATGTTGTGATCACGCACACATTGTGTCAAATAACGCCAGTAGAGGAAAGTCCTGTACTGGTATCAATGCCAGTGCCTCCGCAGAAAGAACAAAATTCGTTGGCACAGAATGTCAATACCGCAGATGTAATACACGAAATTAGGGAGTCAAGTCGTACAGTGGCACAAGGGGTCGTTCTAGTTATTGAATTAGAACGGGCTCTAATTCTTTTAGCGATGGAGGAGGAGAATGAAACTCCAATTTTGATGGATATTAATCAATTGGCATTTTCACAAGGTCGATTGGCCAAAGACATACCTCTTAAGAATGCTTTATTGAAGCACATTTCACAAAAATATTATATGGTGTGAGCATTGGATGTAGAGGGCAGTAGCAAACGAGATTTAGAGGACTGTAAGAAGGTGATATCAGAGTAAAATTGAAGAATTGAAGAACAAGAATAGACGATAAACGAAATTGGAGAATCCAAGCTGGTATTGGAGCAAAAATGGATTCACTAATATGAGTCTTGGACGAAAGAAAAAGAACACATCTTACGGATTATGGAAGGACAACAGAACAAATTGATCCAAAATTACAACATATGAGAATTGAAACGGGCCAAACTGAAATGTCAGTTGCAGGCAGAAGGAGAAAAAGCAAAGTTATTGACGAAAGAAAAAGAAGCAATGAGTGACCAATCCAGATGCAAAACGGAGAAGTTGAGGTCCGAAATCAAAGTTTTACAAGCTGAGGTGATAAAATTGACAGAAGAGTTAACAGTGAAAAGCCAATCTCAAGTGTCAATTGAAGATGTTCCAGAATAGATGAGTCAGTAGCAGTATTAGTTGGAACTCCGTGATGCCCAGATCTTGAAACTGGAGGCTCAAGTTCGTGAATTGAGTGAGTATAATGAAGATCTATCAAACCAGTTGAGGAAGGAGCCGATGGATAGATTGGAGGAGGAGAAAAATTTGAATTTAGAATCAAAATCGATGGAACCCACATTCGATAATGCAGCAAGAGATTAATTAGGTGGGCCAGAGGAATTAGTAATTTTGTAGAGTTTTGTTAAGTAGTTTTTAGATAGGAATCAATTATGTGTTTGCGAGGACACTGCAGAGATAGGAGTGGGGCTATGTAGAATAGATATCAGTTTGTTTTTGTAAGATATTATAGATTAATAGTCCATAGAATAGTCAATTTAAGAGAATAGATGATTGATTCAATTATTAAAAGTAGTTATTATAGGATTACGATTAGAATTTGGAAATCAATAGCAATTATATAGGAGTTGTAGAAGTTTGTCAAGGTACCAGACTATGATAGTCATGAGCCGGGGTTAAGCTTGGTGCTTCCTCTTTATTTTCTTTGTTTTCTTTGTTGTTGAAGAATAATGGATAGTTTCTGAATATTGAGAAGTGAGTCTGTGGAATAAATCAGAGATTGATTTATGAGTTATTGATTATGTAATTGGAGTATTGAGTGATTGAATTATATGAGAAGTTATTAGAAGATTGATTGTGGATGGAAGATTATGATTGTTATTTATTGAAAGTTGTATGTGTGTATTTCGACAGAGGAAGTCTATGATTACAGGAATTCTGTGAATTCAGATTGGTTGGAGTGAAGTCTGTTATTCCTGGTGTTGGATGGAATTTATTGAGTTTTGAGTGGACTTTTGAGAGTGCAGGATTGCACATTGTGGTTATCAATTGATGAAGGAGTATTGTTATTGGGAAGAAGCATTGTAGTGTTTCTTAGTATTTTAGTGGTTCCGAATACAGTTAATTGTGTGACCCTAACAAGTGAAACTCATGCGCTTAGTCTTTCCGTGTGTTTGAATTCTCCTATACATGTTTATTCTGGAAGAAATTGTAGAATAAGTAAAACAACAATCACAGAGAGCTAGATATAATTTGCCTACTATGTTTCAAGATATCCATGATTATATTAAATAATGCAATGGTTCCCAACGGTATGCTAAAAATGATTTGCATATAGTACTTCCTCTCTACATATCCCTGTCTTTAGTTCTCTTTGAAAAATAGGAAATTGATTACATATGAGAAGTTCATCTCAATTCTTCAAGAAGGATGAAACACATTCTAATAGCCACAAAATATTTAACAAAATAGGCTAAAGCAAGAGTTGTCAAAACCAATGATGCTATCCATGCAGTTAATTTTGTATATGAGCATATCATTACTTGATTTGATTGTCTCAAAATTTTGATTAATGATCAAAGAACATACTTCTTGAATAATATAATAGAAGAGATGATTAATACGTTTAATATAAACCATCATATAACTACTCCCTACTATCCACAAACTAATGGACATATGAAAAGAGTAAATCAAACTTTAGTTAATATCCTACAAAAGATAGTACAAGATTCAAAGAGGGATTGAGATACAAAATTATCAGCAGCTTTATGGACTTACTAGACAACCTATAAGGTCACAACCAAGGCCACTCCATTTTTCTTAGTATATAGAATAGAAACTATACTACCAATAGAGATTGAACTCAATTTACTAAGAATAGCAATAGATAAAATGTTAACCATCCAATAATCCTTAAAAGATAGATTAGAATAATTGAAAGGCCTTGATGAAATGCAAAGGACTGGGGCTCAATACATAGAAGCAATTTAAGAAAGGAAAAAAATTACTTTTGATAAAAAAAATAAAAAAAAGAGAATCTTACAATCGAAGATGCTAGTATTATTACAAGATATCAAGAAGATGGAATTCCATGGAAAATTTGATGTTCTTTGGTTAGGGCCTTATCATATCAATGAAGTGTTTGATAACAATTCTTTACAACTAGAAATACTAAATGGTGAACTATTTCCAATAAAAACATTTGAGAATAAATATAAGGAATATAAAAAGTGAATAATTCACCTCATAGAAGGAAAAATACTATATTCTCTATTTACATAAAGGAGTAAGGATCTAGCTAAAAAACTTAGTCAAAATTGATTTGTATCAAGAAAATAGGAATCTTGAATCATCAAAAAGATAAGAACTATTATTTACAAGGTATTTTTCTTCTTCTTTTGTCTGTTTCTTTTCTTATGCCATAGAATTATCTCACCTTGCTATAGACATTACTTTAATTTATCTCAAATTTTTTCAATAATCTTCTAACTCAAAAGAAGTAGCACTAGAAGATATGAGTGCACTAATATTAAGCATGATCTTTTATATGAATAATTTTATTTTTTGTTCTATGGTACTACTAGTACAGTCTAGATAGAATATTAAATCCAGTTTGCTTAACTTTAGATAAGGGCTTGCCTTTGGAACAAGAGTACTAGATTCTTTGCCTCTTCGAGTTGTACCAAATAGTTGCTATATGTGAATTATTGAATTGACTCACTTGTATATTTAGTATAAAAATACACTTATTATTCTTAGAATCACAGATTTTGTAAGTTAGTAGTAGAATTTTAAGGAAAAAATAAAAATTAGATTGCTCATAGCACATATGCAACCTAGGGTAGAATTTATTAAGACAAATTTCCATGATGGATCAGGGTGACCAAGGTGGCTAGAGACTGCCCCTGAATGGCGGCAGCCTCCTCGTTAATAGGGGTCCGGCGGCCGGATCCCTCTCTCTCGTTTTTTTTGGTTTCCCTTCATGACTTCACGAGCTCCGGGTGCTCCAGAAAAATTTTCCGTTTCCTTCACGTGCCAGGGTGTTGCAAAATTTCAGCTGGTAAGGTTATTGCCTGGTAAGGTTATTGCTGGTTATCAATCGGCGGACTCCAGGAGGCTCTTGATGCCCTTAGCTGCTCGACTTTGAGTAGGCGGCTGGAGACGACGGAGTATTAGCTCATGTAGCGTTGTTTTAGATCTTGTAATTCCATGATGTTGAGTTCATTGCCTTGTAAAGTGTAGCAACATGCTGCCGTGCTAGTTGTTATTCTTGTATCGTGCGGCGGGTTATTCCGTCGCCAGTTTACGCTATTTGTGCAGTTGTTATTTTTTCTGGATCCTATTTTTTCCTGTCTTTGATCTACGACAAAATCGGCTCAAGAACCGTAACTTCTTGCGGAGGTTTCGTATTCTGCAGTTATCGCTCTAGTTTAATTTTTGACCACGATGGAAGCGTAGTGTGTTCTTGGCTATCCTACTGCGGCGCATGGTATGATAGCGGTGATGGTTTTCCTCTCTGTAAAATGGATAAAGGTATTGCGCGGTGTTGTTCTAAGCTGCTGAGAAAACAACCTGTAGCGTGAACGTTTGCAGTAGAAGGCTTACCGAAAGTTGTGTCGGAAGCCCCCCCAACCCAATCCTGAACGCATTCTTGTTAATCTGATACTGGCCGATCGCGGAGGCAAGTGTTGCTTCGTACACCAAGCTGCTTGTGACATCGGCATGTGGTCCTCCGGCACCTCTATCAGCATATCAGCAGAAGGGAGACATTATTGGCAGCCAAAATTCAAGAATGAAATCAAATTTTTGGGGTTTTTGCGACGAGAACCGAGTCGAGAATGGCACTCATGACACATCGACTCCGTAAGAGCTTGCAGGGGGCACTGAGGTGGACTTTTGTCCTTGGCTACTCAACATCCTTTTGAAGAACTCTAAGTGGGAAGCTGCTGAATTGTTACAAGGTGACCCTACATCGAGTCTTTGGAGCGATCCTTGCACGTGAAGTTAGGTGGAAGAAGTTTGACATTGAGGGACTTGTATTATTCCCAGCGGAGGTCGTTGCTTGGTGGAAAGGAATCCAAGGTGGAGCAGCATGTCTATAGTCAACTCTCGACTATATTCTAAGGATTAAATAGTTAATTCACTTATTATGAACTACAATAAACTTCCAACTAGTAGAGGTTTATTTTAGCTCACAAGGACAAAATTAAGAGGATTGAGGTAGCATAAGGGCTCAAATTTTAGAACATGATATTTAGAATTGAAATTTTAATAAGCTTAGATTTACTAAAAAAATCAAGAATGAAGTTATGGGACTTAATTTTATAAAAGGAGATTTGTTGCCTTATTAAATTAAAGCATTAACTTTAAGGGGCAATATTGAAGTCATATAATTGAATTTGAAGATGAAATATAAAAAATAGATGTGCCTTTAAGTTTTTTTTAAATAATACTAATTGAATTCCATTTGAAGCTTGCAATTAATCATGGTATATTTAATTGTGAAGGTAGGTATAACAACAAGTTTAGAAGTGCCAACCATCTTTGGTTCTTATTTGGATGATATTAGAAACTCATTAATTAGCTATTATAGATGAATCATTTGAATGGAATTTCACAATGAAATTAAATTCTATTAGATGAAATATTGAGTATATGAAACTATGTCAAATTAGATGAATTTTTATGAATAAAAATTTATTTTAATCAAGTAATTTTTTATTCATGGATGAAAAATTATTCTTAGATGAAAACTCAATTATGGATGAGAAATTATTCTTTAATGAATTTTATAAATTTGAATGATAATTAATACTAAAAATTTTAAAATTAAAATCATATATATATATATATATATATATATATATATATTTATTTATTTATTTATTTTCAAATGTGTGGTCTTTTGAATAATTTAGGTGGTTGTATTATAGTATAATAAATGTAAGAGTGACATTTGATTAATTGATATGCTTTGTGATTTTCAAGTAAAAGATTAGAAGGGTTTTTAGATAATTAATTCACAAGTAAATAGTGATTGTGAGCCAGAGAAAACTTCATACTAGAGGGTTTTATCTAACTCACAATTGAAGAGTTATTAGAAGTATTTGACATAATTCATAAGCTAATAAGATTTTTGTTAGAAAATTTAGATAATTAAAATTTTGTGAATTAAATTAGACTTTCAACTAGTAGGAGTTTATTTTAGTTTGTAACAAGGAAAATTGAGTTACTTTTGCAAGAAAAAAATGATGATTTGAAAAAAAAAAATTACACTTTCATTTAGTAGATAGGGCATTTGAGAATGGCTTAACTATTGATTGAGGAAAGATAAAGGAGATAATTGGACTTTTAATTGAGCAACAAAAACTTAAGACTCATACTTATTCAACATGATCAAATCTAATATCTACTATCCAAACTTCATCTTCAATTTAAAAGATGAATAAGGTTATTTATGATGAAGCCTTAAAAGAATTAATCAAAGGCATGAATGATTTTAGTGTAGAAATGACAAAATTAGAAGCATCTCAAAAGCCTAGTGTTTCAAAAGAACTTAAGGGTTATGTGAAAAGATATATGTGGTATAATAGTATGGGCCATAAGAGCAGTTAATGTCATAATTATAAAACAAAAATCAAAGAAGGTATTTTTTATTTTAAAAAATAAAAGATTAGACTTTTAAGCTCTGATGAGATTTTAAGGACCAACTTTAGTAAATGAAGTATAAAAAACTTACTAGAGAAATAAACCAATAAGAGTAATACTATATCTAAAAGAAAAGCAGAGTCTTATGCCATTAAGATAGAACAAAGAAAAAAGAAGATTGTTGATTCATCTACAATAGATGCTATGAAAAGGAAAATTGAGGCTATTAGAAGATTGACTAGATAAAAAGATCTGATTGATGTTATGAGTATCAAAGCTTTCTTAGGTAAATATTAATAAGTTGTTAGTCTATATGGTATTGTAGTTGAAGAAAAGAGAAGTAGAGCTATTCAAAAAGAAGTCTCTACTAAACTTTCCAACAAAAACAAAGCATTGGAGAAGAAGAAAGAATGAGAAGGATACATCAAAGAAGGCCAAAAGTAAAAATCTTACCTATAAATTTCAATCTGATATCAAAACATCAATTAATATGAAAAATATTTTGGAAGAAAAAATTTTGGATGCCAAAATTGAATTTATCTTGAAAGAAGCTCTTAGTACAATATAGAAAGATTTTTATGAATTTATTGTTAATGTAATTAAAATATATATATATATATAGATATATAGATATATATATATATATATATATATATATATGATAATTAAAATTATTATGATTGAGACATTAGATACTTAGATGATTCAAAATAAAGAAAAAGAGATAGGACATATATTTATCTAATTTTTAATGCTAAAAGTGAGAAGGAAAGGAAACTTAAAAGATAAAACTTTGATTAATAATAATATGCTTATAGAAATATATCAAGTACAAGAAGCTCTAGTTGCAAATTATATCAAGTGTAAAAATCATAAAGAAAAAGAAATAAGCTATTGGATTTTTTTATTAGGCTAAAGCAATCATAGAGATATAAATGAAGCTTGATAATTAAATAATCTAATATTAGCTTTGATTGATTATGGATTAGAAATTAATATCATATTATGAAATGTATATGAAAAAGATAAGTAACTAATCAACATATACCATAGATGGATAATTAGAACACTAAATAACCAACAAAAAAATCTTTTTGGAGCTTGTTTAATAGTAAAGACAAGGATTGGAGATTTAAAGGTAGAGCAAAATTTTCTCTTGCAAAATTGAGCTACATATCTAATAATATTGGATCAATTTTATATCACTATTATAAAAATAGAAATTATAATTTTAGATGATGGTTTCTATTATGTTAGGATTTGTAGTTATAACAAAAAGAAGGTAATATAATTCCTTACAGTTAAACTTATTCATGAGAGGCATTAAAATTAATTAAGAAATGTATCTTTGGAATCTAAAGGTAGTTTTTTGGATTTTTAGAGAGTATTCTTGCAGAAAAGAGACTTAAGGATACAAATAAAAATTATGCCAATTTTAATATAAATATTTTTAATAATAGATTTTTAGATTTGAATGATAGTGATTTTATAAATTTTTTAAAAATCAAAGATTTGAATTCAATAGATAAAAGAAGAATGAAAAAAAAATTAAAAATTAAAAATATGAATTTTATTTTAAGTAAAGAGGCTATAAATGGAATAATAGAAGAAATAGGTTTAAAAGATATTTTGATTTTAATCTTAAAAAGCATAGCAAAGAATAAGGAAGAAAAAATATAGATAAATTTATATTTAAAGAAATTTATAAAGATTTGAAGGAAGTAATAGAAAGTGTGGAAGATGACACTAGCTATGGACTAAAATATGAGGCTATGATTCAAATAAAGTATAAGGCAATGGCTATAAAGGTGAAGCTAGTAGCTACTCAATTATCACTCAATACTATAGAGAATATCAAACAAGCACTTAAAGAGCTAGAGTTAAATGAGAAGCAAAAGGATTAAAATTATTTTATTAAAGAGTCATTAGCTAAATTAAAGATTGGAGGGGGTGAATTTTTAACAATTCCAAAAAGAAAGATATATCAAGAAATATTTATTAGACATGGTAAGGCATTTGCTTTGATTTTTAATAAAATAGATTGTGTAGATTTTAGTATTATTGCGCCAATGATAATTTTTATTGTGCCATATGTTCTATGGAATTTGAATCCTATTTTAATACTAAAATCTTTATTTTCTAAATTAATAGAATTATTAAAAGAAAGAATAAAAATAAAAAAATTATAACCTTCAATTATTCCTAATTTAAATAGATGGTTTATAGTGCCTAAGAAATTAGGGTCATTGAAATTCATTTAAGATATGCAATCAAAAAATAAGATAACTATTAAAAATATGGAATCCAAACTCGTGGTAGATGAAATAGTTGAAGAATTTTCCGATTATACTATCTATTCTATTGGAGACTTATATTCAAGGTGTAATCAATTCCAATTGGTAAAAAATAATAGGACTCTTACAACCATAAAAACTCCTTTGAATTTGATGAAGATGTGTACCTTATGTCAAAGTATAACTAATTTGGTAATTCAAATATAAAGTATGATAAATCAAATATTAAAAGAATTTGTGCCAAAAAAAATCATTTTATCTTTGAATAATATTCCAATAAAAATTTGTAAGTATTAAAAAAATGAAACCATTGATAAAAATGGTTACAAAATATTTTTTAAGAAACATAATATAGATGTGGTTCAAATATTGGAGAAGCTTTAATAGATAAATTTGACATTATCCTTAAAACAAATTAAGTTTTGGAATTGAATTTTTTTTAGTGATAGAACATATGTATAGAAAATATGGTAGGAAATCTAATCGAGACAAGGCTAATGTTATAACCCAACTTTTTACAAAAAAGCAAAGGACATATCTACAAGTTAAGAGTGAATTTTGAAAAGTACTTATAGCTTTAAAAGTTGAGAGGAATTATTTGATTGGAACTAATATGGTTTTAAAACGGATTATTTGCCTCTACTTGACATAATAAGTATTTTTCTATTTTGAATATTACTATGTTGAGATAGATCTAAATATTAGAACACATCACTGACAAAAATCAAAATCAAGGAGAGGTATTGATAGAAAAGTTTATTCAAAAATGTAGAGGACTTTGTAGGCTCTTGTACATATTGCCAAATACAATCAAAGATTAAATATAGGAATGGGCTTTGATTTACCAATCCACCTTCTAAACATTTCTAATAGGTGATTATTTTAATTAGCTATTCCACCTAGACTTTAAAGCATGAAATATTTGGTTTTGGCAAAAAAAATATATCAAATTTTCTTGAAGAAAAGACTTTAAAGAATAAGTCTATAGAAGAAGCATATTAATTAATATTAAAAAAATATTTTTAGCTATTATGAAAGTATTAGAAGGATGAAAGTGGATAAATAAAAACTAAATATAGTAGAAATAAGAAAATTCTTCAAAAAATATAGAGTTCAATTAAAATTGATTACTTCTTATAATTTACAAGCTAATAGTAAAAATAAAAGAAATAATCCTCCTATCATTAACACATTAATAAAAGCTTGTAAAGATAAGTAAATGCAATGGCCAAAATTACATCCATTTGTTGTATGGACTGATAGGATTATTCATAATACAAGGACCAATATTGTATTTTGTGTATTCTTGCTTGAAAATGCAGTAGGCAATCAATTGTAGAAGGTAAGTAGAAATACAATAAGAATCCTATCAAGTTTAATAGATTCTTAAATAAAATTTTAGTAATCTTTGATTATCTTAATCAAATCTTAATCAAATCAAAATAAATTTAAAAGAAGTTACAAAAGAAATATAAAGAAGTCATATATTAATCTAAAAAAAATAAAAATATATATATATATCTTAAAGAAATATAAATATAAATATCTTAAAAAAATCTTAATTAGGATTTTTTTAGGATTGCTTTAGGATCTATAATTAAGAATTTTTTTAGGATATATCTTAAATCATAGATCCTAAAGCAATCCTAATCAATCTTTAATCAAATTCTAAATCTTAAATAAACTCTTAATAAATTCAAATTTAAGGAACTCAAATTTTTCATATACATTAACAACAAGAAAAAAAAAAACTTTCAATTTTTACTTACTAAAATACTACAAAATATTTTAAAAAATAAATTCTATAAATTTATTTTTTATTTTTTAAGATCCAAATCCATCAATTACATCACTAACTTTGAAAATCCTTCAAAATCTCAATATTAATCTAAATGATATGAAACCAACATTCAAAAATCTTTTCTAAAGTTTATTCTTAAAATCCACTCTCTATTTTATCAAAGAACTTAAGAGTCACTATAGATGCATGATTTTGTATCTTACAATTTGATTTCAATCTAGGTTGATAATTAGTCCTCTTTAGATACCAATTTTTGATAATTTGAAATAATTTTTTTTAGTTTATATTTAATTTTCTTCAAAATATGCTTATATTGAATTTTTATTTCATTTACTTTGATTTGACTTATTCATGTCTCTACAAAGTAATTAGAAATCCTATATATAATAAATATCATTAAGGCTGAACTTTTTACTACCTTTCTATCATTTATTTTTATTTTTTTATTACATCTTTATACTAGGCTCTTTTATAATAACATCCTTATTTTTATTTTTTACTATATAGCCATATTACTATATAATATCCACTCCTTTTGAACTTGTGCATCCTTTCATATGCACCAAATAATCCAATTTTTATTTGATTCATATTATATTCTCCATGTCTTTATCCAAATCTTCCTCGTTTTTATTATATAAGTCAAAATCATCTTGTTTTCTTAGATAATTTATTTCTTCTATAAAATCTAATAAATCTCCATGTGCTAAGATTAAATATTTTATTTGTCATAATCTACTTTTCATAATAATCAAATCAACAATCCATTTAATATGAATAGCCAAAAGATATACTTAATGTAGACCATCTCAATGTTGTATATTAAAATACATTTAATAAGTTTTATACAATTCTATAAATAAAAGATATCTTGATATATTTTTTTTACCAATATTTTTTTTGAAGTTTAGCAAAAGTAGCTCAAATTTTTCTATGTCATGTCCATAAATTATTATGAAATCTTTTTAATAATTTTTGTTGCTCTTAAAATATTTTCTATCACTCATTGTAGCATTCCAATCCTTTTTTTCGGTATTAATAATAACTTTTGATATTTGAAAAGATTCAAATATAAAATAAACTTCTATTGAATGCATTTCTATAATTTTATCATCAAATCTTAATCCAATAGAAGCAATTAACTCTAAAGAATCTTCTAATCTATTTTCTTCATAAATACCAAAATCTTTTCATCGTATTTTATTGTCTCTAATTTCAATAATTTTTTTTTAATATATATATATATATATATATATATATATATATATATATTCTTTTTAAATCCTTAAATTTTTTGTATATAATAATTTTATTTTTGAATTTTAATTTACAAGCAATATTTTTATCTTTCATTATATAATTATGTTATAACACGATACTATGTATTTTTTTATAATATTTTTGGTACCTAGAATTCAATTTATTCTTAAATAAATGATTAAGTAGCTTACCATATTGTCATAAATCTCTAGTTTATAGATTGATGTATTAATTATATTCTTTGATATTTTTTATTATAGTTCTAAAAATATATTCAACTTAAGAATTATTACTTTTTGACTTATTAAATAAGACATTGTAATTATTATAACCTTCAAGACGACATAAAGAAGATGAAGATTTTCCAAAATAACATGTTTTTCTTCAAATAGATGGCAAGTTACAACATATTTGATATCACAACTTTGAAAGAGACTCCCAATGCATTGATGATTTTAGTAGAGGTAAAAACAATCCTTAAAAGTATTCTAAATGATTTATTTAAAAGAAGTTAGAAAGGCCTTAACAACAATCAAATAATAGGGTGGTCTTTGTGCCCTAATATAAGACACTATCAATGGATGTGAAGACCTATCAACCATCTTCAAAGAAAAGAAAGATTAGAGTGTGTGACAAATATAATTTATTGCATCTTCAATTTCATCAATACATGATGTCTACTCTTTGTGGAACTTGTCCTTAGAAGTAGAGATAATTTCACATACATATATATTTATTCTAAAATTATCTATATAATTAAGTACAAATAATTAAAAGTAGATACATTTCATAATATTTTTTAAAGAAGCTTTTTAGAAGCTTCATAGATGTTGCTTTGATTTTACATGTGTTTGTAGTTGATTGGTAGATTAAAAACTTAGTCAATAAATTAATTGTATTGATAGCTTACAAATAAAACTAACTATATGGCACAAATATAGATAACTTGCCTTGCAAGTTAAGATACGTATCTTGTAAAGTCAACATGTTTTCAAGGTCTTATAGGACATCACTATATAGCTCTTAGTTAACAATGTATATAGAGGCAAGAGTGAAGCCTTTTTCACTCTTATCATTGCCTTTTTAATTCTTAGTCTTGTTTCAAGACTTTCTAGTCTTCTTATCTTTAGCAATAGCCATTCTAGTTTAATATTATATCTTCTTCAAGTGAATTTTTAGTCTTTTTGAATGTCACAAGAGTGTATTGAAGTTTTTACTTTTTAAAATTCATATCTTTGATGGCTCCATATCAATTAGCCATCTTTGTTTCTTATAAAGATCTTTAGACATTAGATTTATTTCAAAGTCAAAGTCAACTAAAGCAATAACTAGTTCTTTAATATCTCCTACCTTCAAAAATACTTTTGTAGTTGTCTTTACCTAATTATTTTAAATATAATGACTTGAAGCTTTTATTTACTTATCACTATAATTTTTAAAATGCACTCGTTGGTTATAATCATTTTTTTACTTATTGATTGCTTGTAACAATTATCAACCTCTTCTTCATCCTTGTATATCCTTGTATCAATAGCATGACTTATTCCAACTTCATCCATTAATTGTCTTTTTTTTTTAATGCTATCAATAATACTATTATGAAATTCTTTCTTTGAAATTTTTAAAATCTCTTTTAAAATAAATTCCATCTTAGCATTTAATACACGTTCTTTCAACACCTCCTTTAAATTTGTTGCTACTTCAATATCAGAGAGTAGTTTGTAAACTATTGATTTAACTTTATCTTTTGTTTTTTTTTATTTTTCTTTTAATATTGTTGAAGTATCTTTTGTAGAAAATTCTTATAAAGCAACGTCATAAGCCTTGTCTCCTTGGGTTTGCTTCTTAGAAGAATTTTCTTCTATTGTATCATTAAAACTTCCTCATCTCTTATCTTCTATTAAGACTTCATATTGGCTTTTAGCAATATGTGCATGAATTAAAAGAGCTTCTATAAGATCTTTTCAATCTATTATACTACATATTATAGGTATACTTCTCAATAATTTTTTCCAAGGCGTTTTTCTTTTTTGCATCATAGAAATGGTAGAAGTCCAAAATCTACTTCTCTCTATATTTCTATTAAAGTCGTCATCTATCCTACTACTATAACTTGCATTTTTTTGTGTTGCTACTATTTTTGCTACTAAATAGTCTTGAATCAATGCTCTCATATATCTCTTATAAAAATTGGTCTAAATGAGGTTCCTTGTATCTTTTAATACCACCTTTCTATCTTTTCAAAAAATAACTCTTTATTAGACCATATCATTAAACTTATTATAATCATTCCTAGTATGAGAAATATTATTACACCAAATAAAATTATGTACATATTCTTATTTAAAAATAGTCTTTAAATTATTTATAGAAGTCTTTTTTTAAAAATTTATCAATTTAATTTGAAGATTTTATATCCCACATATAATCACTTCAACTTTTGTATCTTCTTTCTTTGATATAGATATAGGAGATTGAACAATAGGCATTATTGATTGTATTGTATGTACTTGAATTTTACATGCTTATATTATTCTTAGAATATTAACTCTATCCTTTCTCCTTTCTTATTTACAAATAAATCTATAGCATCTTCAATATTTTTCTCTTTTATTGTAAATCCTTCATCTTCTTCTTTGTCTTTAAGAAGCAATTCTAATTTTTCTTATAATTCTCTGTTAGCAACTTAAAAAAATAATTCAACCTTGTTTTGATCTAATGTTAATTTTTCCACCTTCAATAGTTGAAAATAATAATTTTTAAACTTTCTTAATAGCTCTAATGCTTATAAATTCTTAAATCATAGAAAAACTAGATTTGAATATTATTAGACCATCTCCATTCATCATTAATATGGCAAATTAAAGTCCAAAAGATGCAATGGACTTGATTCAAGATTATGAAGTAGTTACAAAGAACAGAAAATATTCTCTTATCTTCCATATAATTTGAATGCATTCAAATAAGAATGTATTTCTTTTCCTTTTGAATCATCTATAATTGAGGGTCACCAATATAACTATAGAATGGAGGAATATTAAATTTCATATTTTATATGGATTCCTTCATAACCATACTAAGATTTATATCTAATCTAATTGAATATATCATAAAGAAGAGTATAGTAATTTTTCAAAGGAAGATGTCTATAAACCACGTATAATAAAGAGATCAAAGAAATAAGTTAGATTTATCTTTCTAGAGTCCAATTCAAAAATTCAAGCAGCTAATTTAAACTTGACTACCATAAGTTATTTAGACCTAAGGTTGTATGATTAGAAAGACAATAGAAAATTTGTCCAATGATTAATGAACCACCTTGACTCCACCAAAGAATATTTGATAAACTTTTTATAAGAATTTGTAACCTACCAAGAAGAAGAAAAGAACTTAGATTTAGCCACATTAGTAGATGACATTCAATATAAAGATATTTTTCAGTTACACATAGATGGTACTCAAGTCAATGATCTAAAGATGTTGGTGGAAGAGTAAGAGCTAAATCCACCTTTTTACTTTAAAAGAATCTTGACTGAAATAACTACTAGCAACAAAGAAACAATCTATCTACTAGTTTCAAAAGATTGATATAGAAAATCCATTGAACAACCGCATGTTTGAGAAATAGATTGAAAAATTTGGAATGTCTCTTATGATAACAAAGAATCAAGACTTATCAAGATTGATTCTCAATTAACAAATGAAGAGATGAGCTATTATAAATCTTTAATTATGAAATATTAAAATATTTTTATTTGATCTTATAAAAATCTTAAGAAAATTCGTCTAGAAGTAACTCAACACAAAATTCCTCTATTACTTAATTCCATTCCAATGAGGCAAAAAGAACGTCAAATGCATCTTGTTCTATAATTCATAGTTAAAGCCAAATTAAAGAAGTTGTTGCAAGTTGGTTTCATTAAATCCATAGAGATAACTAATTAAGTTTCTCCTACGTTGTTAGTGAAGAAAAAGAATTGAAAGCTTTGAGTTTGCATAGACTATAGAAAACTAAACCAATATACCTAAAAAGATCATTTTCCTCTACCCTTTATAAATACCATTTTAAAAGAGGTAGCTGGCCATGAACTTTATATATTTATGGATGGATACTCAAGATACAATCAAATTTCTATTTTTCTAGAAGACCACCACAAAACGGCATTTACAACTCAATGGAGAACCTTTGTCTATGTAATCATGCCTTTTGGACTTTATAATATTTCTTCCACATTTTAAAAAGCAATGATCTATGCTTTTTTTTTATTTGCTACACAAATCAATGATTGTTTTTATTGATGACTTTAGCATTCAATCTACTAAGATGGATCACCTTCCTTGACTTTGAGAAGGCTTTGATCTTAGTAGACATGTGAGGATAGCCTTCAATCCAAATAAGATCTTTATTGTCATACAACGTGGAATTTTACTATACTATGTGGTTTCTAAAAATAGAAGAGAGTTCAATTCAAAGAAAGTAGAAGTAATTATGAACCTTCAACCTCCTTCAATTATAAAAGAAGTACAAAAGATCTTAAATCATGTGGATTGGTATCGGGAGGTTATTTATGATTATGCCACCAAAGCCCTTTCTATAGCTAAACTTTAATAGAAAGTAATCAAGTTTGATTGGACCTAAGAATGCCAACAAGTGTTTGATCAATTAAAAAGGGACCTAAATTCTTATCCGGTATTGAAACCACCAAATTGAAATTAACCATTTTATGTGTATTGTCATGCCTCATCAATTGCAATAGGTAGTACTTTATGTCAATCATCAATTGGAGAAAGAAAAATTAATCCTATTACTTATGCAAATAAACAGTTGAATGCATCTGAAAAGAATTTCAGTACAACCAAGAAGGAATGTTTGGCCATGGTTTTCTTGGTAAAGAAATTCAATCATTACCTTCTGTTGAATCCGGTAGTCTTTTTTGTAGACCACATGGCCATTAAATATTTAGTCAAGAAGGTAGATTTTAGTGGGATGATAGCTCAATAGATTTTTCTATTGGAAAAATTTAACTATATTATAGGGTTCAAATCCAGTGGAATACATATTTGAAGAGACCATTTGTCACGGTTGTCAAAGAATCTTAATCCAACACCTTTAGATGACAGCTTTGTTGATGAATACCTCTTTATTATCTCATCTACTCTAGTGTGATACTCTCAAATCATCCAATTTCTAATAACTCAAGAATCACCAAAGAACCTATTCAAGAATGAACAAAAAAATATTAGAGTGAATAGTAGACACTTTGCAGTGATAGAAAATAAGTTATATCAAAGGAGAATAGATGGCATTCTTTGACGTTGTATAATGGTTGAAGAAAGATCAATCATTTTAACTATGTTCAATAATAGTATATATAGAGATCAATTTTTTAGCATATTAATAGGCCAAAAGGTACTTTGAAGTGATTGTTACTAGTTTAATATGTTTAGAAATATCCATGAATATACAAAATAATTTTATGCATATCAACAATATACAAGAAATAAACTTCATATAAATCTATCTTTCAAAGTGTTATTACAATTAGTCCCTTTTAAAAAATAGAAAATTGATAATATTAAAAAAAAATTATCTTGATTCTTCTAGTAGTAAAAAATACATCATTATGGCCATTGAATATCTAACCAAATGGATTGAGGCCAAAGCACTAACAACAAATGATATTAAGACTGTATCTAACTTTTTATTTGAACAAATCATCACTCGATTTGGTTGCCTTGAGACATTGATTAGCAATAAAGGCTCACACTTTTTGAAAGAAGTAATGAAGGGGATTACAAAGCAATTCATAATTAACTATTAAAAGATAACATCCTATTACTTCTAAATCAATGGCCACATGGAAAGACTGAACTAAATTCTTGTGAATATCTTACAAAGAATTGTAGTGGATTCAAAACAATATTGAGATATCAAACTCTCTACTGCCTTGTGGGCTTATAGAACCACCTTCAAGATTACTATCCAAACTAGAATTTTTTCCTTAGTGTAGGGGTTAGAGTCTATCTTATCAATTGAATTGGAAATTCCATCTCTCCATATTATCATCAATGAGAGGTTTTCTTACAATGAATCCTTGAAGGATCACTTAGAACAATTGAAATACTTGAATAAAATACATAAGATGAGTGCCCAACATATAGAGGCTATTCAAAGGAGGTGCAAAATTGCCTTCAATAAAAGATATAAAAATTAGATTCTTCAACTTGGCATATTGGTTGTACTTTAGGATGCTAGGAAGCTTGACTTTCTAGGAATGTTTGATGCACTTTGGCTAGGTTCCTATCTGATTAAGAAAGTCTTTTCAAATAATTTTATTCAACTGTAAATTTTAAATAGAAAAGACTTTTCAACTTGAACTTTTAAAAATAGATGCAAAGAATACAAAGCTTAATGATTAAATTATTACTACCATCTTACATTTATCAATTACTTACTAAACTTAGATATAGAAAATTTTTTATATAGAAATTTACCATGATTATAAAGATCTTAGAAGTTTTAACATTTCAAATTGGTCTACAACTTGCTACTATTATATAGTTTAGAAAAATCACTAAAAATATCTACCTACCAATAAAAGAAGTGAATTGAGATAGAGATTAGATCCAAACTAGTTTTGGATTAAAACCTTGTGAATTTTTAGATTGATACTATTATGATTGTGAACAAATGAGTATATAGAAAAGAAAGCTATAAGATGGATATAGTAGGTTTCCTCTATGGAGATGTGCTTAAATCAACTTACACAACTTTTAAGAGATCTTAATTTAGATTTATACTAACACAAGCTAATATTAACATTTTAATTCATCAAACTCTAATTTTTCTTAATATTCTATCTTTTTTTAATCAAAATTCAGTGTAATGAAGGCGGAAGGTAGGTTTGTAATATTTTTTGGCTATAGATTCAAATTGATTCTATCCATGGAGAATAGGATTTTTTTTCTATATTTTTATTTAGAGGTCCAAGCAACTCCGATTCAGGTGGAAAAATCTAAGTCCAATTCTCTTCTTGGTTGCAATCACAAACTAAATTCTTAAAACCATGAGGCCTAATAGATAAGGCAACTAACACTTCTATTAGCAGGAGACTTTGAGTTTTTTTTCTTCTAATCGTCCCAAATGGTCGCCATGTGTGAGCACAATTAATAGCTCCAATGATTAGTTATAATCACTTTTGTGATTTTTAACATATTTTTACTAATTTTAATACTAATATGATTAACTTATGGATCCAAATTAGCTTCTTTAGTTAATTATGACTTTATTTATATTTTTAGATTATTAATTAGGTGATACTTTTAATTATTAGATTGAATGATTGTTTAGAATTTTAAAATTAGTAATTTTAGAAGATCTATGATTTCTTTTTTTATATAATTTAAATTTATTTTTAATACTAAAATTAGAATTTTAATAGAATTTCTCTTCTAAATGCTAAAAATTATATCTTGAATTAATCTAAAATTTTAATTTTCAATTCCAAGGCTAATTCCTAATTTGACTATGATTAGAATATCCTTTAAGTCTAATTGCTCTATTTTTTATTTAATTTTAATATTTTTTAAGCTTAAATCTCATGCCAAAATTTAAATGTTTTAAAAATATAAAGCCTTATGAAGTATAAAAATATAAAGCCTTGCTTTAATTTGTCCTCTAATTTTTACTTTTTTATATAAATTCTTAAATTTTATTACTCAATTATTTTTGAATTTTTTAACTTTAGCTTTATAATTGGCATCAAATTCTTCATAGTTGTATACATAAGCACCTTCTAAATATTAGAAGAATGAATGCTACATATTATAGAGATTAAATCTTGATCTTCTTTTAGCTTGACTATATTCCATACTTAATAGTAAAGTCACCAAGTTTAATTGTACTTACTACTCCAAAAAGCCTCTTTACACCTTGAATAGCTCCATAAATCCAAGCCATGTTTTCTTTACTATTATATATCTATATGGAATTCTTACCTTTTTCTTCTAATAAGAAATGGTTAGTTCTACTACTTCAGTAAGTCTAGACCTCCTAGAAGTTACACATCTCTTTTTTTTTATTACTACTAATTTTTTAATTATCACTTGCTCTAATAAACCTAAATCTAATTAAAGTCTCTTATTTTGTATTATACTATAAATTTGATTTAGCTTAGAGATTTATATATA
Source organism: Physcomitrium patens (assembly GCF_059467195.1). Classification (NCBI taxonomy): domain Eukaryota; kingdom Viridiplantae; phylum Streptophyta; class Bryopsida; order Funariales; family Funariaceae; genus Physcomitrium; species Physcomitrium patens. The sequence continues at coordinate 12,562,935 of NC_143411.1, forward strand.
TATATATATATATATATATATATATTTAAAATCTATATATAAAAAATAAAAAAATTATGTATATTATGTGATATAGATTACAACTTCTATATCCCTTAAGAGTATTTAGTCTTAGTTGATTTTTCTTGTATCTTTTGTGCTTTTTGGTATATTCTCTTTCTTTTTTTTTTGAATAAACTCTTCTCAAAATATTTCTAATTGATTTTGAAATTTATAAGTAACAACTACTAATAACGTAGGAGATATGTCAAAGATTCCTTAACCATGATAAATTTTGTAATATATCTCTATTTTGTCACTTAGATCCTTTATCATATACAATTATTTCTTTAAACATCATTTATCAAGTGAATTGCTACCATCAACTATAAAATTGTTTCTTTCTATAATATGGAAAAATAAATAAATAAATAATATATAGACCATAATATTATAGGTACCAACATAATTGTAGATAACATTATTTAGCTAATTTTTAAGATTGTATACATGTCCTTTAGTCATCTCTAATATAGTTGAGTATCTTTTTAGCTCATAATTATAGACTCTATTAATACATTTTAAGACATTAAAATAGTTTCTACTTAATACTTTCAATACCAATTCACTTAATCCGTACAAAATGGATTTAGAATTTTAAAAAATGAAGGTAGAATTGAAAAAAATTAAGGATTTTTTGCAATTGAAGTTCTTTATATGAAGATTTCTTTCAAACAATTTTACATAGAAATTATAATATGAAAACAATATCAAGTTGAAATTTAGTTTCTTTTATTACCCTAATGTCAAGATCTACTTTTAAAGCACTTGTTAGAAACTAAGATAAAAATATGGATAAGTTTTTAATTATAGGTCATATATTGGAAGATTATTTAATTTTTTATAAGCTCCAACAAAGAACTTATCTTTATGCTATTTCTATCATAATTCAAGATAGAATTAATTGCTGAAAAGCTAAATTTAGTTTTTAAAAAATATTTTATAAGTAACCACATGAAATTAGTCACATGATATAACATCTAAATCAAAAATCCTTCAAGGTGCAGCAAATATATAAAAAATTGGATTGTTATAAAATTAAAATGATTAATTTTATATAATAAAATATATATATTAATAGAATAATACATACTAATAAGTTACTAATTATGTTTTTGATATAAAATATATGATTTAATTTAGTAATCAAGTAATTTTTTTTATTGTCTAATATTAAGATATATTATAATATGTTAGTCTTTGTAGTAATGTTTAATAATCACTATTATAAAGATTCTTTAAATAACAATTATATATATTTCCAACATCAATCACGTATGTATATGATGTTAAGATGGTCTACATAATCTTTCAAATAAAAGATTTGTTATTTAGTGGCATATTAATATTAGAAGTCATTAATAGACAAGAATGCTCAGAGTAATTTAAAAATTGTGTTCAATGTCATCTATTTATTAAAGATACATTGTATGCTAAACCCTAAACCCTGAACCTGATTATGATATTCGGCTCTCAGCCAAGCAACCCAGATTCTAGTCTCCTCTCTAATGGAGGCTTCTGAGTGATGAAAAAAATTACATATCTTTTTTCTTGTTTTTCAAGTCTGCTCTTTGTTATTATTGTAGTCTTTATGAACAAGAACCAAAGCCAAGGAGTGACACTTGTATATGAAAAAAGCGCCCTTCGAACCCCATGGTTCCTTGGTCCATTACAACCTCATCCCTTTTTGGCTCTCACTACTACCCAAGTCATGGAATTAAGTCCTTGCCTTGAAATAAAACATAGGAGGCCTCCAAGCTTCCTAGTAAAAGCCCACTCCAAACTACAAACCCAACTTTTCCAAACCATCCATATACAATATACAACTTTCTTTCAATTCTGTGTTGGTGTATGCTTTCACATGCTGCACCATCAATGCCTTCAAAACCCATGCAACACAATGTCCAATTCTTTTTACTTTCATGCATGCAATGAATTTACCTTCACACATTAAATTAAATCTTCTATTCTGTATGGACAAAACTAGGTTGGTGGTTTTTGGCAATAGTACATACTATTTTGTTTCTCATGATTGGAATTTGGTGTTTAGTCCATTTGTAGATCTTATGGTTGTTCTTATGCCAAGAATGATGATGGAGGATATGTTAGATGGATATTACATTCTTCTTTTTAACCACTATGAAGGTGGCTTTTTATTAAATCCAATAAATATAGATAGCAAAGTTTGGATTAGGCCTAGTTGTGAACTATTTGGGCATTGAATGAAGAAGTTGGAGGCATTTCGTATTTTTTATTTTCTTATAACATTGATGCCATGACTGCCATGAAGTTAGCTTTTGGTAATGTTTTTGTATGTGACATAGAAGGTAATAATGTTATTTGCGAGTCTAAAGATTCATCAATCCTTGTAACCAACAATAGTAACCTATGCCTTTTAGTATAGACCAAGCTTAACTTTTATGTATTTATGTTGTAATATTATCTTTTAGAATCTACTTCAAAATATCCTTCTTGTATAGATTTTGAGTTAATGAGGATTGCCATAAAAAAGCTATTAAGTATTCTTTGGTATCTTCATGGTTCATGCCATTCTTTAGGTTACTTCTCCAGAATCAAATCCTAATTCTCCATCACTAGTTACCACCACGGTGGGCCTCTATCCTACCATTGAAAGTTAATAAGGTAATCACAAGACTGGTTTAGGGTGAATAAAGATTGTTGAAATGCACCACAAGTCTACACAAAACTCATCTCCAGATTATCCATATTGGTTCCTTTTTGTCTACATGTTTGCTTATAATTTCCAAAATAACATATATATATATATATATATAAATATAATTTCATAATTCATGATTTTCATTTTTTGACAAATATAAGTAAAAATAAAACCGACTTCTATTTTGCTTATGTTGGATTATTTTGAATTAGTTTATATAAAGAATTGATCTTTTTGTCATATAAGAAGCAATATAGTTTTTGATTGCATGTCAAAAAAAATTGTATGTTCATTATTTTGAACTTGTTCCAATTCACTTAATTAAGCTATTGTAGGAGTCTAGTTAACGTCAACTTGAGAATTAATTGTGGTTGGATATTTTTTAGACAAAAGAAGAATTAGAAGTGAAGCAAAGAATAAAATAAGATTATAACACAATATTACAATGCTTATTTTTTAAAGACAAGAATGCATGTAGATCAGAGAGGAAGCAAAACTCAAAAGCATTGCAAGAGCTTAAAAGTATGCAGTTTCCCTCTGCCATTTAATTTTATTAAAAAAATATTACAGGTTCTCGTATAGAGTTAAAACTGTCTTTTATGGTGTTCTAGGTGAACAAACTCGCATGGTCTTATTCTGCACTATTTGGTTGATTTTGTCTGAAAGATCATCCCAATTAATAGGTTTTGTCAAATACCCAGTTAATCCCATAGCTCCAAGGCTCTCCCGGCCTTGAGTCAAAACATCAGCAGTCAAGGCAAAGATTGGAATATCGGCTACTCTACCACTCAGAGCTCGAATCGCTTTAGTGGCACTAAGTCCATCCATAACAGGCATTTGCAAATCCATTAAGACCATGTCGTATTGGCCATTTTGGATCTTGTCCACTGCAAGCTGCCCATTACCCACCAGTTCAACCTGTTGAGACAAAAGGTGCAGTTGAGTTACTATTGAAGATAGCAGATAAGTCACAAAACAATGGTTTTCTCCGCTGCTTGCAGATTTCAATGAGATAACGAGGTGGTACTTAGAAATTTACTGCTATAACTAGTGTCTGAGACTACAGCGTTCACTTACGACGTAAGACTTGAGACAGAAAAACTTTGGAAGGTTAGACGTGGAGCACCTCGTGGCCATAATGTTTGAGCATTTTCCTTATAAGAAGCTGGTTCACCTTGTTGTCCTCTGCAACAAGGACTCGAAGGGTCCTCCCTTCCACCTTCCAGTTTGACTCTCTCTTGTCCCCTTCAGGTGAAAGGAAATCCGCATCGTACAAGTATTTACAAGGACTAAGGGCTGGTCTAAGTGCCACACAAAACACAAACGTACTTCCCACGTCCACTTCACTTTCAACCCATATCCTACCTCCCATTGCTTCCACCACACCTTTGCAAATGGCAAGCCCCAGACCTGTGCCCCCGAACTTCCTCGTAGTACTGCTGTCAGCTTGAGAGAACGACTGAAACAGTCGATCTTGTTGCTCCTTCGTAAGCCCTATTCCTGTGTCTTCAACTCGAACCTCAAACCAAAGCGGTGGTTTCTCAAAGGGCCCTTCCATATTCACAGAACCTTCGCCATCCTCCCCGATTGTATCGAACAGGGTATCAGATTCTGCGTAATCTGCATCTCTCATATCACACTCTAATTGAAGTGGCTGATGCCTTGACTCGATGGAAGATGGGTCCCGGACACCCTTAGCAGCTTTCTCCAAACCAGTGTCGGAGTGCTCGGGAGGTTTTGGGAATTCGAAATGAACGTTCTGCGCCTTTTCATCTTGTACATGCCCCTGCGAGCTCTAAAGAAGCCACTATGTGAGAAACAGAAACCCTTTCTCAACCTGTGCTGGTCAACCCCCACTTGGAGGATACATCCAATAACTTCAGATCATCACACTTTTTACGCACCTGGTCAGCAAGAACATTAGTGGCTTGCACCACATCTGGGTTATCCTGGCCTGTTGGTAAAATCATTTCATCGACGCGCTTCCATATGATCTTTATTTCGCCTCGCTCAGTGAACTTAATTGCATTACTCAGCAGGTTTGTGAGTACCTGTGCACTCGTAAATCTCAACACCGTTGGTGCTTTTGAATCGGCTTTTAATCACATGACTGAAGGCTGAAATGCAAAAATCGTTTCTGATTTGGCACGGAAAAGAAGCCCGTCATAAGATATGTCATAATCATCTCCCAAGCTGCACATAGATTAGAAACTGACATACCTGCCGAAGTCGATTAGGATCACCTCGAACAGCCATCTCGTCTGCAGGTGGCTTGGAAACTGAAAGTCTCAACATTTTTTCCTGTAGTTTCCCTTGAAACAAAGCCTTGACCTGCCACATCATCAAACCAAGTAGGAAAATCTTGACGTGTAAGAACGTGGTGAGGATTTTATGAGAACCTCAGTAATTTCTTACGTAAAGAATTAAAAATCGACTCAACGGTCTGACCTGATCGAGTAGCTCCCCAATGTGGAAATCTGTTGTCTGCAGATCTATATGGCCTGACTGAATTCGGGAGAAATCAAGGATCTCATTCAAGACCTGCATGAGGCTCTCAGCAGATACTTGCATAACCTTGACATAGCCCCCCTGCTCAGGCGTGAGAGATGTCAGCAGAAGTAGGTCCAGCATGCCCAATACACCTGTTGAAAGGAAGGGGGGGGGGGGGGGTACGAAATTAATAAGATAAATTAGCGGAAGAGTAATAAATAAAAATACGTGCATATGGAGGGTGGTTGCATCGTAATTCCTTCAAAAACATGTAGATCTAAAATACGGCACTTACAGCTGCAAATTGATAACAACCCAAGAACATAGAAGAGAATTATAACCAGTCATTGGAGTCCGAAGCTCATGACTCATCATGGCTAGAAATTGAGACTTCGCAACATTTGCTGCCTCGATGGCTTCATGTGCATCCTTCTCCCTCGTCACGTCATCGAATAACCATACTCGACCAATGGTTGCCAAACTGGTGATCGGATATGATCGCACTCGTAAGACAATTCGTGGGTCTTTGAGCTCCCACAACCACTCATGACACTGATCCGGATAAGTTACCAATGAATTGAAACACCTGTCAGTTATGAAACATATTCACGTTAGAAAAGAACCTACTATAGATCATCAAGATGATCATATTTAAGGTAACTTGTATAAATTAAACCTTGCAGTGCTAACACAACGCGTTCACAAGCAAAAAAAAAAAAAAAAAAAAAAAAAAAAAAAAAAAAAAAAAAAAAAAAAAAAAAAAAAAAAAACACAAATTCCTTTCCGAGTAGACACTAATAATTTGAATGTGCTACTGTGAATATCGACGAGAAAAAAATACCGGTATGTACTGCTTCGATTTTTGCTACGGTCAGCTAGTCTTCTCATGCCACCGGCTACTTGCGCTGGATCTGCTTCACCTGCATTCGGTAGGCCCAGTAATTGGGCTGCTGCTTCGTTGATCAAGCAGGGTGCCCTTTTATCATCCACAAATACCACCGACTGTTTACACATAATATCTGTTAGGGTTATAACCAGAAAACATATAAACCAACTGGTAAGATGTCACAAGCAACCATAGTTGATTTCCACTCATTTCCTGTGAACGCTATGAGAAATATTGCAGGAAAAAAAGAGATGTGTTCCAATGGTTAAGCTGCACGATCGAAACGCGGCCAAGTTATGCAGTCGCATTAATAATATTCAGAGTAACGAAGAAAAAGACATATGAAAACAGAAGTCACCTGTGGCATTCTTTTCATGATAGTGTCAAATCTACGCCCCATTCGGTCACAGCACTGAGCTCGAACACGATTGGCGAGTAAAAGAGGGAAAGTTTGGCCGGCATCTTGCATCACATCCTCAGCTACGTCTGGTACTTTTGCAGGGTCTAGCCAGAGAGCAAAGCACATGCCCTGAAAATTTCTGCTAGTAAGTAGAACAAAAGCAATCGATTGATTAGCGAGGTGATAATCATTATAGCCATCACTTGTTGAGAGCCCACTTTTACAAGACACTAACGAGAGCATGAAAGCACAAGGTAGTAACAAACGAAATTAGTGACATAATATTAGCCTAAGGCAAACCTAGACCAACACTAGAAGTATGTCTGCGACCCTCGGCGTTGGTGAATGCATATACACTTCCAATATGAACTTGTCTTTCAAATACATATGCTGTGTCCTTAGCCCTCGACGAAAAACTAACTGAATTAATAACATCTATAATCTGGAAATACAAGGATACGTGGAAGAGAACTTACTCCTCGGCACTAAATTTTGTCGCTAAGTACCGCTTTGGTCGAGATCCCAAGGCTGCAGTGATAACGCTCGGCAGCAACAATCCCTGTGTGTCAATGACCTACCATGCCCATCCACACACTCCGTTCAATTGTGCACCAGATAACTTCCCGGTGAAGATAGCTTTGAGTCTTGTGGGAATAGGCAGCAAAATAAAAGCCCAAAGTCGTGGCACACATACGGAGCTACTATTCATTACAGAAGTTCCATCAGAAAAATCCCACCAGGATTCAACACCAATTAGACCAAGTCCGGAGTCACCAAATCAAGGATGAATTATCCTTTGATGCTCCCCCCAAGATAACCAACACAGATTCTCTATCGGATGAACAGAAGATCAACGCGAAAAGCAACCCTTCAGGCAAGATTTCAAAACAAATAGCTGAACTGGAAGGATCCCAAAAGAAAATAAGCTCAAAGCAGCAAGTCTCTGCAAATCCTACACATAAATGTGCGCTTCGCACAAGAGACAACCAAGTCAAATAATTTGAGCGAATGCGAACTTGGTGGCTAATAGATCTTATTTTATTTCGTCGCAGAAAATGATCATGATAGTTTTACTACAACAGGACAAATATCCAATAAAAAAAGAACACAAAGAAATACACAAAGGTGGTATATTGACATACGCAGCGCTATGCAAGCAAAAACTACGACCTAATTAAGCAGCTGTAAAGAGTCTCGATTCTCGCACCTCGCAAGTGTTCTTTGACAGCAATCCCTTGGATAGCCTGACAGGCACATTGATCAAGTCCTTCGGCACGCAAAGAACAGTTTCAAGCAACCCATGAGGGCTATGCAAAAGCCCAGCAACGATCAGATCGCACTGAAGTCCGGTGGCTGTCATTCGCAGAACAGAATGAGGCAAGTCCAGAAACTCCTCCTTTTGAGGTTTCTTTGCTTGTGGAACAGTCAATACCGCGGCATTCAAGGACAGCAATGAAGCTGCAGTAGCAGATTTTTGCCTACGAGGTTGAGAAGAGTTGTTCCAGGAGTCACTGGTGCCAGCCCCTGTTTCTGTGCTCAGTACTGATCTAGTAACCCCTGTGTATGAGAGACTACCAACAGATCCATCAGCAGATGCGGGCTCCAAAGACGATCCAACAGGAACATTAGTGCTATTTGAATAGCTATCCTCATTGCGTTTAAGCTTCTTAGCCAGAGTAGATGATGTGGTAATCATCTCAGACTCACTGGAGTTTGCATTCGACATTGCAAAATCTCTAGACAAAGCATGCGGCACACTGTCTCACTCCAAATTCGACTCCATTATGCGAATTCGTTGAAACCCTAAAAAATTTCAGCTAGCTTACAAGTTGATAGTCAACCAGCTATTTTTCACGTGAAATTGGTGATAATGATAGAGTAAATCTCTAAACTATTAATTTCTTTCAATACAAACTACGAAAAATTCTGGGAGTGTTATATAATCTATTGAAAAATATAACCTTTATATTGAAGGTTGCTGAATAGCCTAAACTAAATAGTAGCACTCACCAAAGAGCTTGGACAGAAATCTCTGAGTCACCTACAAACACTGCACCAACCATAGCTAAATCCAGAATCAACAACGCCTACAAACTTCCAGCAACAAGTTGCTCATCTCTCAAACGCATACATCGCAAACAAGGTGCCGCTTCAAAACGGGAATAACAACATCGGGGGCACTGAGCTGAGGCAGATGGCCCTCAGTTTGCAATATTTCCACAGCACTCGGACCCCCAAGAGCATGATGCAAATACGATGCAACAACAACTGGGACTGCCAAATCCTTCGAACTTTGGAGAATGTGGCAAGGAACTTGGACCTGGAATAACGTCCGTCGCGACCAGAATGTAAGTACTGAGTGGTAAATACTCTCCGCAGGAAGTAGAAATATTAAACTGTCAATAATTTCACTCCAAAAGACATACTTAAAATCACCCAAACAGAGCATGCAGAACCAAAGTATCTCAAATATGTGTGTCAATCATCATCAACATTTTTGCGATAAATACAGAAACGAAAATCACCTGATGTAACACGCTGCGCAAATCACTTTGGAAAATGGTCTTGGCAACAGTAAACGCGATATCAGGACGGATATTGAAAAGTGTTCTGCTAAACTCCTGCACTGCCATTGAGTCTATGTCCGCTCCAAGTGCGAGAGGTGCAAAACCCGACACCCATGCCTTGAAATTGGATTGCATAGCATAAAACAACTGGTTTAGAACTTCTTCATCAAGGCCCCCAAAATATTCAGAAGCATTAAGATACCTGCACAAGTAGATTCTCTAGTGCTATGAGTACATACTGATGAGATTATTGATCTCTAGCACCCTTCGTCCTAACATGCGTGTACGATTACCACCGCACCACCTTTGTCGCACATATCCTCGAGAGTCCCTTGTAGGCACTGTGGTCACTGAACAAAGGGACTCGATTCAATGATTCTCAAATTGTATACTTACGAATGAGAGAAGCAGAATGTATCCCAGCAAGTGTTTCGTAGAGTTCAAAAACGCGTTACCTTGGAGATGAGGAAATCATAATAATCTAGGAAAATACGTGTGGACGTTCCATTGAGGCTAAGCAGCCAACCATACCAGCAACTGAGTGCCCGATGTAAATACAGGAATCAATCTTCAGCTCGTCTAAAATTGCAAGTAAATCATCCGCATAACCATACAAGTTCGAGTATCTCTGGGCGCTAAAGTACTCCGGATCTGTGGTTCCAGCTCCCATGCTGTCGAAGAGAACGAGCTTATAATCATCAACGAGGTGAGGTACGACATGTTTCCACACAGACTGGTCGGTGCCAAAACCATGGCCGAGGACAACAATCTCATCCCCACATCCACTTATTGTCACATTGTGAGCCTCAATAATAGTAGGAGAGTAAGACATATCCCGATGTCTTTAACTCGCCCACGTGAACAGCCCTAAACTCTAAAATTTACATCGACAGTCTACACGAAGGGTGTTTTCTGCCCCGTGGACTGAAACGTGCGGTGTCTGAATCAGCTCCGCGAACGGTCTGCAAATACACCCACCACAGTCCACAATCTTGCACTGTTTAGAGGATGAGGAAGAAAGACCGATGAACTTGAGAAATACTGAACATATCAGACAATCCGAACTCGGAAATGGTGACAGAAATCTTTCAACTGCAAAACCCTCCTCGAAGATTTTCATGCTAGCTAGCGCTCCTTTTCCTTCGTGCTGAACGGAAACCACAAAATTTCTGTGCTGAACATGCCTTGTGTTTATCAAATGCCCAAATACCTAAGCGCTTCACCAAAAACAGCCCTAATTCGAGTCTGTTTCGAAGAGCAACAGCGAGCGGGGAGAATTCAGTGCACCGAGTTCTATTACTGATTGCAGCAGCTCGTGAGAGAAAAGCTACCCCTGTAAACCAAATCCTTACCAAACGGTCACAATTCCCGACTCTAAAACGAAAAGAAACCTTCAACCGACCGAATTTACTTCCAGCGCTTCGTCTCGCTGTCGCGCAAGCGGTACCACTGACCTCAAAAACAAACCGAAGGGCCACGGGGAGGGCAACACCGCGAGAAACAGCGCAGGCACTTCGTCATCCACACCGCAACGAATCACTACAACCGCTGGAATGAGAGCACACACCTAATTTTCTGAACTAATACTTAGGCGTGAATCTCGGTGACAAATCGAAGGCTATGGCGGAGCGACCTCCGACCCATCAAAGTCAGAGGTCCAGGTCAGATTGATGGGGTGTCACAAGCATCTCATGATCGAAATTACTCTTGGATCTGCTTTTCTCCTGAATGTTCTACGATGTGGGTTCGCCTCTCCAAAAGCGTCCGCACATGGTCACATTAGAAGCAGAACACTTTTCTAAAGGGGGAAAAAAAAATAAAACTGGCTACAGTAACTGTAATCATGTAGTACATTCAGTTCGTTCCTGACTGCAAATCAACCCCGCAACCTTCGTAAACACATCCACGCAACTGGTACAGCTACGGCGACTCCAGCGCAGCTTCAATCTAGATAGGAAAGGACACTCATCGCGACGCAACCAGTAGGACGCACACTACGTGTGTGGAGATTTACGGCAGGTCAACACCTTTCTCTAAAACTCCTCCCAAATACTCTTTCAAGTACTCGAGAAAAGAATATCTAATTAATTTTAAAAAATTGAAAACAGCAAAACCCAACCCTCTTCGCCTTCACCGCATAGTCTAAGCTGTGCCACCACCTGCATTGGCGACAGCAACATACTCTGACACCAAATCCCTGCAAGTGACATGGTCCTGTGCGGGGTTACCAACCGTACCAATCTGCAGCAGGGATAACAGAATGGACAGCCCCATCATGCCTTGGCATGTGGCATCGTCCCAAGGCTGTGGGAGACACTACACTGTGATGGATCCAAGATGAGGAGGAGGAAGAAGAAAGACGCCTGTGCGACCATCTGCAATAGGGTCCTTGAGTGGGGGGGGGGGTTCCATTTGCCTCCAGGGATGTCATTCCACGACGTTACGACGCACACCCTGCATTTCTTCATCAACAGTGCTGTGTGTGCCCCACCTTCCAAATTTGCAAAAGGATCCAGGAGCTCACGACCCAAGCAGCTTCCTCATTACACTACTCCTCCTCCGCAGCTACTGCTGCTTGGCTCAACCATCACAACCTCCTTGTGAGTGAGACTCTGGTGCCTGCTCTCCTCCAGCCTCACCCTGCACTTCAGATCACAACCTATACGTAAAGAAAGTAAAAAGTAAAGAAAACTGCAACAAAAACGCAATCTCCGAAGCAAGTTGTTGCGGGAACCTGTGTTCTAACGACAACCCATGTCCTTCAATCCCGCAATGGATCGCCATGTTTCTGACACATGACTCGACACACACTCTCCTACACCGTCACCTGTGCTCACATTCTACACCCAAGCGATGACACAGCTATGGCAGCAGCAGCTTCATTTGAGCTTTCCTCCGCCTTGCAGCACCATGAAAACAGGGTTGTGCGTGGATTAACTGTGTGGTTTGTTTTGTTTCTTCAGCTCTCTTGTCATGTTTCCTCTTTCGTTTTGTTTAATTTATATATATATATATATATGCTTCACTTCAAGTTATGGTTATGTTTTCGGTTTCTGTTCCAAATCAGGCCATGAACCCACTAAGATTTTTTAGCTGAAATATGTTCAGTGGTTTTTTGTGCTTGTGGTGTTTTGTGTGTTTATAATGTAACATCAGCTGTTTGTTTAACTGTGTGTTAAACATGTGAAGTTGATGGTTGGTGGGAAAGAATATTGGGGGGATAGATTTGGAATCTATTTATAAAATCTGCAATAAATATTGGGAATGATAAAACGACCCAAGTTTTTACTAAAGCGACCCATCCTTACAAAACATCATTACACTTCCTATGCCCCGTCCTTGTTCCTGTTGTTCCCATATCTCATTCCTCTACCTAGCCACCCGTTCCTCGGTCAGCCCTCCCCGACCCCTGTCCCAATCTCGTTCCCAGCCCCGTTCCTAACCCCGGGATTGGGGATGGTTGACCGGGAAATGGAGGGAACAGGGACGGGGCATAAGAATAATGATGGTTTTGTAAAGATGTGTTGCTTTAGTAAAAATTTGGGTCACTTTATCATTCTACTATATATAAATATAGCAATTAATTGGTAATTTCAATAAATATAAAATATTTTAAAATGATAGCAATATTAAAATAGATTATATTTGGTATTTTTGTATTTTGTAACAATAATTATCTACAATTGCAAGTTTGTGTTACCAAAGATAATATTATCATCCTTCATACAACAATTATTATATATTTTAAAACATGAAAAAATTATAATCAAAATATTTGATACATTAAAATTGTTGATAATAATCATTGAGATTTACATATAAGTCATTCTATTTACATCTTTGAATATCCATACTAGTGGAAACCCATGCCTTTAAAATACCTACTACAATCTTTGGCATTGTCATCTATTCATTCCCCCATTCACTTATGTTTGGCCAATAAGAAAGATTCTTTATGTCTATACCTTATATTTATTTATTTTTTATGTAATATATATATATATATATATATATGTTGAATTCCATGCAATATATAATTATTATACACTAATAAGTGGCATAAATTATACATCAATCAAACACAATTGATAACAATTCAATTACACAAAAATACAATGCACGTTTTGTCATTTATTTTAAATACCAAGTGTGACTTGAGCAAAACATAAGAAATTTAACACACACCAGATTACTCAAGAAATGCTATGCAAATGAATACCTCATCCACCTCAATTTACCACAATACATTATGATTACCATCACACTTACAACCTTGTGAAACTTTTTGTGCTGGACATACCAGATATCATGAATTAAAGAAGTTCTCTCTAATCTTATAATACACGAAATGTAGTCTTAAAACCATGTGTAAACCATATTTTTTCAGGTTTGACATAGAGAGAATGTTTGTTGATTTTAAGTTCTTTGGAATTCCATCCTAAAATCAATGTTTACTGTTGCATACTCAACATTAAAAATATCGTGCATAAGGACAACAATCGGATACTGGGCCATGTTTCCTCCTTTCCTCCATCATGGTATGCATTGTAATTTAACGCACAAGTGTCTACAGTGCAACCTCTTTCCACAAATTTGTCAACAGAGATAGGTAGAAACATGATTATTTTAAGTGGGTGACCATTAGCAGCTTTTGAAAGCGAAACTACGGAGTGAGACTTAACTCACGAAACGGATGAAGCTAAAAGTATTTTGCTGCAATCTCTAGTAATTGTTCCCAACACTTGGAGAATTACGAGAAATTACTGAGACATGATGGATGTTCATAATATTAAACTATATGAATATTGTTTGATTTCCCTAGTAAAACAAGCTTCATGCCATGATTCAAGGGAAAGTCTAACAGGGGTTTGACTCTTCATTTTGCTGTTCAGCTACATTGCGACAAATTCATGTGCGAGGCTACTGCTAATCAACGCTTCGTAGTAATGCACAGTATCCATCTTTAACAAATGGTCTGGTACTTTCAAAGTTCGAGACACTTGCGAACTGCATTGCACATGCATCAAGTATATTTTCTTGACGAGGATGTAAACTCCAGCAATGGATGGCAGTCCAAAGTATCTGCGGCGACCAGAAATTAACGCGACGAGCACCTTTGCATTCACTATTGTGATCACCAGGTAAATGCAGCAATATACATCAAGAGACACTCTCACGATCAAATCCGAGTGAAAAAGTATGTGGAGCACTGATAATGAATATCCAACGAGGGGACCTTAGAGCGACAGAATGAAGGCTAGTTGCCACCACTGCGATGAAAAACTTTCAGGAAAAAAACATCTTCGCCGTTTAGTGCAAGTACGACGACTCCAGCAACTAAAAAGCAATCAAAAAATGTGAAATTCAACCTTTTCATGTCCAACCTTCAAGAGCAATACCAGCCTGTAAGTCTCGACTGGGATACCCACAATTAAAGCAAAATTCACGCACACGCAATTCATGCGGTGATCAAGATACAGCTAGACTGATGCTCTCTGATCCATCTACTGGCCTCACACTCTCCAGCAGGACTATGCTTTAGGTCACATATAAATCCAGTTTTACCCTAACCAGGTACCTTAAACATTTAGAACTAAGCTTCTCTTAAAAAGCAAACTTAGTCACTAATAGATACCCTGTGCTGTGCAGATGCTGGCACGATGGATACATGCACACGCAAGTGGAAGAAAGACAGATTGCAAATGGAACCGGTAAACATACAAAATCAGCAGGTTTCTGGAAGCGTAGTTGCTACGGTTGCACCATCTGTGAAATCGTACCAGTTCACTAATTTCGGCTTCTATTCCTGCATCTCAACATTGCTAGACGTAGATACCTTAACCTTAGTCTTCTGAGCAAGTTTAGGTAGTGTAAGTCCAGGTTCTGATTGCATGGCGGATGGGGCCTTAATCAAGTGAATGCCCTGCTCGAGCTCTCTCGCTGCTTCAGCCCTGCTCTTGGATTTCTTGTCTTTCATCCTGTTAGGAACAAACACACCGTAAGAAACGATCTCGGACAATAACATCTCCTCGCATTGCTCCCTACAAACATACCTGTGATTAAAACAGGACATGGAACTAGAGTAAACTAGCCACACAATGATGGTCATTGAATCCCTCACAGAATACGTCTCTGACGCTGATTGGCAAAAGTTAAAAGTCAGACAGTTTACTGAAATCCCACAGCACTGAGGAGCATCGAAACAATCACGGAAGCAAATCCGCGAAAGGTGATGATAACATCCACCACTAAGGTTCAGGTTAAAACCCTACTGATCATGTTCCTTGGAATATGCATTGTGAAAACAGGCTTCAAAAGTTAGAAAAAAAATTCAGTTTGTACACCGAAGACCCACCTGTTCTCCCAGAATTTGGCCTCGCGTTGCACCCGCACTTCATCAATCTTCTTCATGGCCTTCAGCGTCTGCTCAACTACTTCCCTATTGTACCTCTCCGGCCTGTTCCGCCTCCTCTCAAACTCAAACGTAGCATCCTGTGTGAGTTCCTTTCCATGAAGCTTTCTATACGCTTTTGTCCACTTCACCTTACGAGGATTTCGTTTCATCTTAAAATTCTTGTGACATTTCGACCGGCAAAACCTAAATATCTGAACAAAACAAGTCAGGCAGACACGCAATCAAAAGCTTCATCAGTGTCCACAAAGCCAATACCACGAAACAAAAGCCCTTAAATCAAACGCAAAAGCAAGAATTGTACAAAACCACCACCCTGTTGCACACCGACCCTAAACCCCACAAAAAAACCAAACCTGCCGCCTTTCCCCACATCAATTCCGCGTCACCTCATCTCCACAACCATCGAAATCAACACAAAGAAACAACCTTAGCGTCATTTCTGACGAATTGAATGCCATGGCCGGGGTATATGGTCGAAGAACAGAACCAGCACTTCTCCAATCTCATCGCTGCCGACTTTCAAATTACACTGAAGAAAAAACTTGTGACTGTTTCGCCAAACGGAACCAGAAAGCTGATTTCTAAACTTCTCCTAGACCCTGGTGGCCCTGTGACGGGCGTGGTCCGGCGATGGCGAACTTGCGCCTGCCCTGCAGTAAAGAAACAGAAGTCTAGGGTTTAGAGCTTCATGTGTCCATAATTCAGCTGTTGCGGCGCCATACTCCTCCTCCCCAACTCCATTCAGAAGCCCGGATCCGGATTCTTCCAATCTACCCGACAACACGGTCATTTTTTCGAAACCAGATATCAACATATTGGGAGGTTATCATATTCAGCTTTTAGGCCAGGATCACTCTTACGGCCGAGGTTCTACATCTCCTCTATCTATCTGTAAATTCATTAAAAAAATCTAATCAAATCATGCCTTAGGAAAGAAATTTTTGTAAATGAGAAAGATATAAAATATCAAGAACATGAATCATAAAAAATCAGTACATCAATATGATCTTGTATCACTTTAAAAGAATATATTATCAATCAAAAATGATATAATATTAAGGTTAGAATGATTATTGTCAAGAAGATTAGAGACTCTTCAAACATGACTAAGAACAAGAAAAGCCTTGACAAGAGTGAGGAAGAAATCACTCTTGCATCTACTTATACTATTTAATTTGAAGTTATGTCACAACATTCTACAAGACCTTTGATATATGTCTAGCTTACAAGACAAAGTTTATACATGTGCACCACAAGGCCAACTTGTACCACAATTTATCAACATATGCAATATGCGACCAAATTGTTGGTTTAATCTTCAACTTATCAATTACCTACAAATACGTTAAAAGTCAAATCTGTATCTATGAAGCTTTTAGGAAGCTATTCCATAAGATAGTATCAAATCTACTTCTATCTAATTCCTTTAATCTAGATAAAATATATATATATATATATATATATATATATATTACTAAGACTATCTCTCTCTTCTAAAAGCAAATTCTACAAAGAGTGGTCATTATAACTTGACAAAGTCCAAGATGCAATAAATTGTATTTGCTACATATTATGATCTTTGCTTCTCT